>NW_006775844.1:230266-278788 GCF_000442215.2 Lipotes vexillifer
CTCTTTCCGCTGTACCTTTCCTCTTTCTGACCAACCACCATTGCCTCACAGGCTCCTTTGAAAAGTTAATGAGCTCTATGGATCTCTCCCTACAATGGAAAAATTGCATCTGGACACACATACCCTGTAGATTTTCATATAATTTCAGAGTATCCAGACTCCAAACATGAACTTCAATTCAAGGAATCCTGTTCTATTCCACTATCTTTTGAGATTGTGCACAAGGATGGTTACGTGGAGTATGCCAAGGTGCCCCAGGGCTACGCATGCATACTGAGATGTGTGTATATGTGGTGACCCTCCTGAGGATCAGAGAGGCTGTACAGTTTACAAGGAACCCAGGACTAGAGGGCAGGACTTCTGTCATTTCCTCCAATGGGGTCAGTCTTGGCAGTTGGTCATGAAGGACACTGCAGAAGGCCTTGCTCTCTCCTCAGCAGCTCGAAGCGTTAGCCAAGAGGAACGCAAGCTGTAAAACTGACCTATGGGCTACTGAATTCATCCTTGTAGCTGAATGGGACAATGCCATATGCTGCTAGTTCTTTGTAGGGGTGGGTGCTCTCAGAGGCAACATTGAAGCCTCTGATTAGGAAGTCTGTCCTCACAAATGAGTTTGCATCAACTCAGTATAAGCAATAAGCTTTTGGGGTGCATCTTATCCTATTCTGTATATGATGTATGTATGCGGTAAGACAACCCAGCATCTAACCAGAATAAGGCTAATCATAATATAACAAACCATAATCTCCAGCTAAAATAAATGTCACCAAGCCAAGCCACAAAGGCCAAGTGGATAAGTTCTGAGGCAGCTCAGGACTTACTGGGCGCCTATTTTACACACATGGTTCTAACAAGTTGCCTTATCCA
The DNA here is from genome assembly GCF_000442215.2 of Lipotes vexillifer. Classification (NCBI taxonomy): domain Eukaryota; kingdom Metazoa; phylum Chordata; class Mammalia; order Artiodactyla; family Lipotidae; genus Lipotes; species Lipotes vexillifer. Next base: position 231,134 of record NW_006775844.1, read on the forward strand.
GTTCCCAGTCCATCACCCATTGTAAACAGATTAGAAGGGAAGAGAGGGGCTACAGCAAACAGAACACTGAAGCCACAAGTCACGTGATGGCTGATGTTCCGCAGCAAAAGAGGAGGCACAAAGAATAAACAGTCCTCACCCAGTCTGGGGCTTACTGAAACTGCCAAAAACCTCATAACTCCCCACCCACCAGGCTCAGATCTTTCCCTGAATAATGTACACCATTGCCTTGTGAATTCTAACTCTGCATGCTCAAAGCTTAACTCACTCCCTGACCAATCTGGACCCCATCCTGGGCTCACCATCTCAGACACAGGTTGCTCAAGACAGAAACTTAGGCGTTTTCTTTGATTTCTTCCATTCCTCAATCTTTTAACTTTCAGTCATCATTTATTGAGCAAATATTTATTGAATGCCACATAGGAGTCAGGTTCTGGGTGACGGAGAGATAATAGTAATTAAAATATAAAGCTTCTATTCCATGAAGACCACATACTAGTGAGGGAGACACAAAATACATAAATCGAATATATCTATATTTACAGATTTCTAGAAATGTTATATATAGAATGTTTCACTTCATCATGAAAAAAATAAAACAAAGGGATGATGTAACATGGTGGCTGCAATTTGAGTTGTGAGAATGCCAACCAACAGAAATTCTGAGCAAAGAGCACTCCAGGCAGAGGGAACAAGAGGTTCCAGAGTCAGGAATGAACCATAACCAGAAAGAAGGCCAGTGTGTGTGGTTAGAGATCACTAAATCGAGGGAGATTGGAGTGAAGTGAGGTCAGAGGGCCAGAGAAAGTGTCCTTAAGAGATCACCCCGAGGGGTTTGGATTTTTTCTGATTACAATGGAAAGCTATTGAAATACTTTTAAAAGATAGTTTCGAGAGAACTTTCAGGTGTGAAGGTAATGCTCTGTATCTTAATAGGGGTTTAGTTTACAAAGTTGTATGCATTCATCAATGGTTATATATAGAAATAGTATACATAATTCTTTTACATTATATTGTATGTTCAGAAGTCCAAGAAGAGAAAAAGAACTATAAACAAATATTGAACTACAGTTAAGGATATGTATGCTGGAATATGTCTGCAATTTACTTTGAAATGGATCAAAAAATAAGATAGATTAATGGATATATAGAAGGCTGGATAGATGTGTGGAAATGCAAATAAAGCATGAATGGAAAAAAAAAAAAGCATGAATGGTAGGATCTCAGTGGTGGGGATATATGGATGTTCAACTTTCTTTATGTTTAAAAATAGTAATACTAGGGCTTCCCTGGTGGCGCAGTGGTTGAGAGTCCGCCTGCCGATGCAGGGGACACGGGTTTGTGCCCCGGTCCGGGAGGATCCCACGTGCCGCGGAGCGGCTGGGCCCGTGAGCCATGGCCGCTGAGCCTGTGCGTCCGGAGCCTGTGCTCCGCAATGGGAGAGGCCACAGCAGTGAGAGGCCCGCGTACCGCAAAAAAAAAAAAAATAGTAATACTAAAATGTTGGGGGTGGAAGCTGGTCTGATCTTATCTAATCTACATTTTACAAAGATTTTTCTGGGGACTGAATAGAGAATGGGCTGTAGAGGGTTTTGTGGAAGCAGTGAGACAAATAACAAGGCAATGGCAATGATCTGGCCTAGGATAGCACCTCTGTACTCTCTGGAGTGGTTTCCCAATATGTTAATGAGGTTCTGTTCCCAGAAAACGTGAAAAAACGCAAGCTGGGCATACCCAACATGGTCTACTACTTGACTCAAAATATTGTTTTTATGAACTGAATAAACAATGAGATAAAATTACATATTAGAATTCTCATTGAAACTTAGTGGGATTATTTATGAAAATTTACAGTTATCTCTGAACCATTTACCTACATAGTTCCCACGTTAAGATGGCACAGGAATCATCCATCACATCTTTGGTATTTCCCAGGGCTCAATAGATTCCTGTTTATAATGAGAGCCTCAAAATTCTACACATTCTTTATAACATTTTTAAGCTACTGAAATCTGTGTGGTCTCTACATTGTGAGGAACATGCTGGTACAGATCATTATAGTGGGGAGCTTGGCAATTTAATTAGCTTCACCTTCTTCGTGGGTAAATGGTAAAGCTGTGTCAAGGAAGGAAGATTAAATGAAATAATAGGAAAACTGCATAGCAAGTCTAGTGTTAATTATGATGGAAGATTTGTTTTGAAATATTTTAATGTTATGCTAGCTGAATATTTTTGTATTTATATGTAATTTCTGCTTTCATGAGTTAGTTGCAATAAATTATGGTAATAACGTTTCATAAGAAACAGCATCTCTTCTTAGGGAAGGCTTAAAATATTATTATTTAGTCAAAGTAAAGAAGACAAAATTAACTTTGAGTTATATGTTTTTGCTTTGATTTTTGTTGCTGTAGTTTTTGTTTTGGTCCACAAAGGCATTTTCAAGAAGCTGGTCAAATATGGCTTTAGCAGATAAAAGACTTGAGAACCTGCAGATCTACAAAGTTCTCCAGTGTGTTCGAAACAAAGACAAGAAGCAGATAGAGAAGCTGACTAGGCTCGGATACCCTGAACTCATCAATTTCACAGACCCCGTCAATGGAAACAGTGCTCTGCACTTAGCCTCGGTTTCCAATGACATCGATATGGTCAGCTTTCTCCTGAGCCTTGGTGCTCACCCTGATGTGCAAGATGGAATGGGCTGTACTCCGACTATGAGGGCTGCAGAACTGGGCCACGAATTGTCCATGGAAATATTAGCCAAGGCAAAGGCCGATATGACTATTGTCGATAATGAAGGAAAAGGTAAGAACTCCCAGCATTCTATCCAGCAATTCACTTTGTAGCCAGAAATCAATAAAATGCATTTTTGCTTTCCAACTTTAGAAGTGAGTTATTTATGGTACATGGTAGTGAAAGTCTAGATTCTCACTCTTATACCAAAGGACACTATCTCCCCGTGATTTGAAAATGATGCAGGTATTTCTTAGGGAAGCCAGTTCTGAGAACTTTCCCATTGAAAAATAATATTAGAATTAGTCAATCTGTTGTTTTTTTTTTTTTTTAACATGGAGAACTTTCAACATGACGCATGTTGATAGTTCCATAATCACAATCACCCATTGTAAAATATAAAGTCTCATTTAGAGCTAAAGATGAAGGAGAGCATCTCTTCTTTTTTACATTTTAGAACCTTGAGTAATACTAGATATAGGCTTTGCTCTCAAGAGCAGTCTAATGTAGAAAGTAGTTGCATTTAGGAATTTGAGGGACAAAGGTGGATTCTGACATACACTCCAACTTTCTAGTGTCATTTAAAAATGTATTTGAAAATATGACTTAAAATTTGAGATATGGCATTTCCATGATTATTCAGGTGAGATAGCCCCACTTTCTCACTCTTCCCCTCCCAAATCACATTTCAAGACCACAGTCTGGGAGCTTCTTGTCCAAATAACTCAAGGTTCTGACAGGAGGTGACACAGCCTCATGAAAATCACTAAGAAAATTACCTCCAGGCTTAATATAAATTGGTAGATTTAATCAGTTGTTCCAAAGAGTTGCTTCAAGTACAAAGCCATTAACATCAGTCCCACATTAGAGAAATGAATCCAATTTTATAATGTTAATTAATGTTTTCTGACAGGAGCAGAGTCTGCTTTTGTAACTCTCTGCGGACATGGTATTTGAAAAGTGACTTGCTTATAACAAGAGGAGAGGACAAAGAAAAGGAAGAATTATTTAATTACTTAATGGCACCACATAACAAAATATGCCTCAGATGCACTCAGGAGTCAAATGTGTTTTAAAATGTTTTATTCTGAAAAAAAACCTCTCAATGCTCTATAGAATATCATTTCCCAAAGTGTGTGTCACGGGCCACTGAATCAGTGGGATGTTGATAAGTGCTACATGCAAAATTGGTTCATTCTGCTGCCAAATTTATTAGAGAAACATAGGATAAAACAAATTTAGACATGTTTATTTTACATTTATCATAACGACCAAAACCAGTGACATTTTTCATATTTGTTTGACCATGAGATAGTTTTTTAAATGGCATCTCGTATAGCTGGAGTTTCATGGAAACTTCAGTACATTCAGAAGAATGGTAACAAAGAAAAGTTTACCTTCTTGAGTTTGAAACAGAGATACAAATCACAAAGAAAGCAGTCTGAGACATTTTATAGCATAAAAATCTAAAATTATAAAATGTAAACAATCAAGGTAAAATTGGAAACGAGGTCAAATGAGTATCTGTAGCAAATGCAACAGCCATGAGGTTATCTATACTCATTCAAATTAATATTAAACCTACCAAGGTTCTGGAAGACCAACATATGATAAAAACAACCTGACAAATCAAATAGGAAGAATTAAAAATATAAAATGAAACTTGAAACAAATACAAAATCTTGTTTCACACGTGACCTTGTTAGTACTGCTCCCTCCAGCTTTGATTGTGGTTCATGGTATGCCTACTGCACAGAGAGCCTTGTCTTCCCATCAGTGAACCTAGCTTACCTTGCACATCCCTCAGCTCAAGGGCTGCCACTGGCCAAACTCCTTGGTTTATTCCACTGTAGTCTCTCTTTCTTGCATCATTTCAGTTACATTTTTCTTTCAAGTTTTTCTTCCATGTCCCTGACCATGGTTTTGGCAATGTCTGCCCTCCTTTTTCCTGCTTCCAATGTGAACCACTTTCATTTCCTTAGTGGTTTTACAATATTTTTCTCTACCATTTCTTTTTTTAAGCTCTGCTTGCTCAAATTCATCTTTTCCTTCTATTTATCTTTTATTGTCCTAGAAGTACTTATTATAGGTTCAGTCTAGCTTTGCACTTTTGTTTCAGAAAAAAATATATTTGATTTCTTTGTTATCATGGAAATGGGTCAGTCAATAATTTTCATGTCATATAGTTTTTTGAGTATATAATTTTTGCCTAGTGTTTGTCATCAAGTTTCTTTCCTTACCTTTCTTTCAGTATATTTTTTCATAGGTCACATGCTGGTTTCTTGTTGATTATTGTTCCTCTTTGAATGAAGCCTCTTTTTAGAGTCAAGTCATTACAAAATCAGTTTGGAGTTTGACTGCTGTTTACCTGACTTTCTTACCAGGGGAATATAAACAATACCCCAGGTCTGTAGTACATTTTTGACATGGGTTATGTTGAGGGTCTGTATGTCACAGGTGCTGGGTATGAGGATTTAGCATTTTTCTCTCTTCAGTAAACAAAATGATTTGCCAAAATGTCAGAGCCCCTTGCCATCTAGTTTTTCTTTTCACTGCTACTGTACAGACAGCCTGCTTCCTATAAACATGGCTGGTCTGCACATTTCATCATCATGTACCACCTCCTTTGCCACTCTGCAGTTTCAGAGGGGATCCAGGGATCCACCAATAGTCCTCTGGCACACACATCCCTGTATATTCCAAGAAGGGACACTGGGGTATAGACTGCAGGATGCCAAATACCCAGGGTCAACCGGAGCTCACATCCCAGCACTCAAATTCTTCCCAAACAAAGTCTTAGCACATTTTGGTTATGATTGTTTTCTGGCTCTTATAAGAGGTTGGGTTTCTTTTCTGGTATCTCTGTCTTGGTGTTTCAGTTGATTTCAGAGGGAAAACCAAGGCATAAACATCTTTGCTCTATCACCTTCAGCTAGCTAATTATGAATTTGTAAATTATTGTTTGTTCCTTCCTATGTGATCCAAATATAGAGAGACTACTAATTAAGTATTCTTTGGGGATTCTATTTTTCTACAGGTATTTTGTTTTACTGCATTTTACCTACTAAGAGGCATTATCGCTGTGCACTGATTGCCTTGGAACATGGTGCAGATGTCAACAATTGTACCTATGAAGGAAAGCCAATATTCCTTAGAGCTTGTGAAGAAGCACATGATGTTAAAGATGTGTGCCTGACACTTTTGGAAAAAGGAGCCAATCCAAATGCTGTCAACTCAGTATGACTATTCCTGTGATTATAAATATTCCTTTCTTCAATTATAGAAAAAATTTTCAATACACTAATAATCTCTGTTAGTGTATTTTTTTATTTGAATATGATACAATTATCCTGTTAGGTTAGACTATTCATTTCTGTTCGAAATACTTCAAGATGATATACTTTCATCATCTTTATATGGCATGGCCATGATTCTACAATCTATTTCCTAATTATGTTTGGAAAATTGGTATTTATTATGTATAATGTTAAAAGATCACTATAGGAAATAGAAAACATATTACTGATGCCTAATAAAAATTTATCTTCTTCAAAAGAAAATATGTAGTTCTGCTGTTTCCCTTAATCATTTTGCTCCTTCTCCTCATTTGGCTAATTTTATTCAGTTTTCTTATCTTTTAATTGTCATTTCCCAACGATAAAAATAGATTTTCTTCTCATTAGAAAACACCTATAGCCTAATTTTAGCATGTGTTTTACCCTCTTTTCTCCCTTATTGCTCTACTTTCTTGGCAAGAAACTGCATTTTTCAGCATGATGTTCTTACAGGGACTTTTGGTGTGACCTTGACTCTGATTTTAGAATTCTACAGTTCGGACACTGACTCATTTTACTGGCTTCATTTTTCCTATTTGTTACGTGAAACCAATAAAACTGTACAGAACTGAACGTGTCAGTGTGACTCTAAGGCCAAATGGATTTAGACCATATTTATACGGAATATGCTATTTAGTATGACAGGGATAAACAGCCTCTGATCTGTTTCACGTCCAGTCCACAGGTCGCACGGCTTTAATGGAAGCATCAAGAGAAGGAGCGGTAGAACTAGCTCGAGGGATATTGGAAAGAGGAGGTGACGTGAATGCATTTGACAATGACAGACATCACGCCGCACACTTTGCTGCCAAAGGAGGCTTTTTTGATGTAATAATCTACTCTTTGCTTTAAAATTTGTCGCTAAAAATATTCTCTTCTTTTTCTCAACATCTTAAAATATCATGTAGGTTACATTGATAGAATTTTTTCTGAGTTATCATCTTGATTTTCCGAAATAATTCTAAAACTATATTTTAAACCAAATATTAACCTTCAAAATATATTTTAGTTCTTTATTCAGTTTTATCTGCTTGCTAATTTATTCTTTTAATATTGCTAATCATGTTTTTCTATATTTTTAATTATGACAGCTTAAAGGTTTTGCCAACTGGGATTACTCTATTTTATGACTCCATTACACATTAGAATTTTCACAGTACAGTATGATCTAATTGTGGGGAGAATAATGCCAATATACTCATCTCCCTGATGTTTGAGGCATCTAATGACTCATCTAAATTTTTAACTCTAAGTATTCTTATTATCTGGGTATATCAGCAAAGGATATCTCATAGGTACAGTGATATTGCAGAAACAAAATAGAAATCAATGCTATCCTATTTTTTTTTAATTCTGAATTATATCTAAAATTTCTTTACTGAGTTTTTCTGAGTTTTAACATAATTATCTTCACTTTTGTCATACGGTCTCTTCCCTGCAATAAAAGTATATAGCACAGTAGAAGTCACATCTGTTTGTTAAAGAATTTGCTCCCCTGATGATGCTTGCCATAGTCTGATGCTTTCTAAAATTGCCTAAATTTACTTCAAAACGGTAGTTCCCCAGCTGAGTATAGGGTTTTCTATACTCTAGATCAATGTTATTTGATAGAACTTCTGGCAGTGCTGGAAATGTTCTGTATCTGTGCTGTACAATGTGGTACAATACACTACACATGTGGTTTCTGAGTACTTGAACTGTGGCTAGTGGAAGTAAGGAACTGAATTTTTTTAATTTGTTTTCTGTTTAATTCATTTTAATTTAATTCAAATTGACACTCTGGATGGCACAGGTCTAGGTCCCAGTTTTCATTCAGTAAACGTACATTCCTATTCCTCTACAATATCCACTATTTATTTTGCAGATATTGAAGCTTCTCTTTGCCTACGACGGAGACATGGGGCTGATTGCAATGAATGGCAACACACCACTTCATTATGCTGCTATGGGTGGTTTTGCAGATTGCTGTAAATATATAGCTCAGCGAGGTAAAATGGTCTACCAATTTCATGCCTAAAGAATTTATAATTTTCCCACACTGGAGATGAGCAGAGAATTTCAGCCTGTCAAATGTCAGTTGCTTATCTCACACATATATGTAGAAAGAAAATTAAACTTTTTTTCTTATTTACCTTCTGTTAAATCATGAATCTGGCCTTAAAGGTGATAAAAATTCATTTCTCAAGTATTTTTAGGTTATTATTAAAAATCTAAAGAGAATTGTTTATGAGTCAACCAATTATTAAGATGCTTATACTTATTAAATTCCTATTTTAAAAATGTAAATATCAATCTAAAAAAAGACAAACACTAGACACCATGTCTTTTAGTTTGCACTCTTAATTATTTTATTTTAAAAAATGTACTATCATGTCAAGTGCATAGATAACATTTCTGGGTAATTTTAAATTATGGGGGAAATATTTTGGGGAGGAATGCATGAAATAAAATGAAAAATTTCATGGAACATTTGGAATATAAGTAATATTTATTAGATTTTTCTGTAGCTTTTCAATAATTATTAACTTAGGAATATAAACTATGTTATGTATAGCTTAATGTATTCCTTAAAATAGTAATATTAGCCAATTAAGTTTAAAGATTTGGATCTAGTTGGTGTTAATTACATGCTAATTAAATGTACATTCAAAGTTATTAACTCTTTGTTAGAGAGGGAGCTGCATTCTGCTGAATGTTATGGTAGTGTTTTTTTTTTTTCCAGTTTATGAGAAATGGGCAGAAACTTAAAGTTCAACAACTCCAAAATAGAGCAGAGAAAGTGCTTTTATTTTCCTGTCTTCTACAGAGGAACAGAAATTTTGAAGTCACTGGGACCCGAGAGAGCCTATACTATAACCACTAACATTATAAATAAGACTAACGTGCCTGCATAACTAATGGTGTAATAACTGATCCACTTTGACTTTTTTCACGTTGTACAAAGCTCACATTCTTTCCCCATTCCCCTAAAATACAAAGCAGATAAAGGAAAATATATCAACTGCAATTTTTGCCCTCACCAACGGTCTCATCAGTCTTATTTTCAAATCTGTCACCATCAGCAGATTATTCTGACACTTCATTTTTAACACTGTGTATTTCTAGAAACTAAAGATCTGCCCAGATTGAGACAAGCTTCTTCAACTTTAACATGCTGATTCCTTTCTTATTGGGACAAACATCCCCCAATATAGACTCTACCACTTATGTACTCTTGGAAGAAAGTCAGAGAAAGCAAACTGAGAAGTAAAGGGCCAGAGCCTGCCAAAGGCCTTGCCTGGTGATGCAGAAAAGATTCATCCTCCTGGCTGGCTCACAAGACTAGGCTGTGTTTCTGAAATAAATGTCTGAAAATGTTCTGAGTTCTGTAGCATGTTTGGAAGTACAACCACCAGATCCTGTGTGGGTGACCTATTTCCATACCAGGCAATTGCTTATCTAAGGCAATCAGAGCAGCGAGAAACCATTGGTCACGAAATGCTCATTTCTGAGTAAACTCCCTGGGTGTAGCCTCTTTTATTCTTAAATGTGACGGCTGGATTCCTTTCCCACATTAAACTACCTTCCTCAGTATGCTCCTCTTTTGTCCCTGATCTTGTCCCTAGAGTAATTTACAACTCCCTGTAGGCAGTGTGAGGCCAGATCCAGGGGAGAGGAGGGGAGTTTGGAATAGTTCTCCTGAAGCCCCTGTGCAGGGTTCTCCTCTTGGGCCTTTTGACAGCACAGTCAGCTGAAAGTTGAGTATCTCAGCCACAGAGGCACATAAATCACAAAGGGAATGAATGGATCTTTATTTACTAATGATAAAAGAGGAGACAAAATCAAAGGGAGAGGAAAATGACTTCATATCTTTAAGCTGGGATGTTGGAGTCTTTTATCCACACAAAATTTCTGACAGGGAGGAAACTAGGAGCAGGAGAGGGCAAGATAAAGCCGCTTTAAAACCCTTTGATCCTTAGTGCTGGGCTGAATATAGGAGCGGATTGGGAGATGGTAGATAAACCCCCAGACACCCTGAATAAGCGAAAAAGCTAAATAAAAACAGCATACTCAAGATGACTATGGAATTATACTATGGAATTATTATGCTGTGGAACTATACTGTTGAGACCAGTCTCAGGTCCCTTTCCCAAGAAGTCACTATTCTTCAAACTGTCCAATATAAAAATTTTAGAACCTTTATTGTTCCAATGCTCTTTTTGAGTTTTTCTATCACTAGTAAAATTATCAGTCTTCATATACAATTTTAATTTTTGACAATGCCATAGGAAGTGCTAATGTTGAAAAACACTGGTAATTAATTTTCTTTTTGATAAGGAATAAAACTATAAAGCGTTGGAAGGACGGGCTTTATTTTTGCATTCGGCGACCTTTACATTTTGGATGCTAGAGATACTGAGGTTAGAGAATCTTTTTTGATTATGTGATGCTTGCAAAGCAACAGAAGAGCCTTCTAGATTCAAAACACTAGAAAGAGCATCTTCATAGCCTGACTTATAATGGGTTTTTAGTGTCTCCAGACATTTATTACAGACAACACAGCCTTCTTGATAGCATTAAGTAGACTCCTTGATGCATTCAGAAAAGTTTATTTCTTTGGAGAATGCTTACATATAATGTTGGTCCCATCATTTTAAGTAAGGGTCCAAAAAGGAAAACAGATTTTAATGCCTAATTGCACAGTTCTTATTCTTTCAGGTTTGATGAACAAATTACTTTTTCTTCTGTAAGGCTGTTCACATGACCTTACTGCAAAACAGCAGGTCAATATAAATTACACTAACTTCATGTAGAATACAGTTAAAGCATAGTTTAAGATTTTACACAGATTTAGTCATAATCATTCAAAAGAAGCAGGTGTCAGTTAGCATCCTGAGTTCCTAAGGTCCTATTTAAGCTGTTTGAATCCAGCTTCCTTCCAAATTCAAATGTCACCCTTACTCTTTCTATAGGGATTAATGTCCTAATCCTTTGGGAAAAGATACTATCAATTGGAAACATATCTCCCTCAGAATTCACCAAAGTAAAGCTCATGGGAAAAAAAAAAAAATCATAGCTTAATTTTGTAGTTATAAGAGCTAAATGTGCTTACCTCTATATACAAGTAATTTGGGGAGCAACTTTTGATTAATCACTAGAAATTTTAAAAACCGTTGGATGCATGTCATTTGTGGAGTCATGCAGGTGCCTTGGCACCATTCATAATCATGATGCTTCCTGTTTTAGGATGTGATCTGAAATGGAAGAATTTGGAGCATAAAACGCCCAGGGCCTTGGCTAAGGAAGGCGGCTTTAAAGCAGCCATCAAAGAAATACGGCGGGCGGAGCGAATCGCTAGTAAACTGGCCCGGCCAGGAGCCAAAAATCCGAATCCACAATTGTACTTGAAACTTCACGATTGGTCCATAGAACGTGAGACTTTCCTTCGGGAAGCCCTTTCGTTTGTGGACAGGGGCGATGGGACAGTCACCAAGGAAGATTTTGTGCTGGTGCTGGAGGAGACGCAAGATTTTATGAGCTCAGAACAGATAGCTACCATAGCTCAACTTCACGAAAAAGTCCGGGGCGGAGGGGTCAACATTAACGATTTCTTTAAAGGAACCAGATACTTAAGCAAGTCTTATGTCCTGGGATCCTATGGGCCCAAGAAAAATAAAAAAGGGATGGCCAAAAAAGCCAAAAAAGGCAAGTTTGTTTTACCCCTCCCCATCTGCATCATCCCTGACCACGTGTTTCCACGCCTGAGCGAAGGTGGGCCGCCTTGTTACATGATTGAAACCTACAAGCATGTAACTGACTGCAGTCGCTTTAACCGAGATCATCCACCCGAACATCCCATTCAGGATGACTCTGCTTGGTACATTGATGATCCAGGGAAGGTCTTTTCAAACATTAATTTTATCACCAAGGCGGGAGACCTGGCATCTCTGAAAAAGGCGTTTGAATCAGGAATACCTGTGGATATGAAGGATAATTATTACAAGACACCCCTAATGACTGCATGTGCCAGTGGAAACATAGATGCGGTCAAGTTTCTTCTTGAAAAAGGGTATGCCTTTTGGTTGAGTGAAATTTAGATTTTTGGGAGCCTTCACATTTCAAGGAAGGCTAAGACACATTCAGCTCCAGAATTTAAGTAGTGCAAGAAAGGGCTTCATTCCTGAAGTCCAGATCACAAATAGATCTTATACCGGGAACCAGGCTAATGGAACATAGGAGTGTGTGTACACAAAGACCGTTTGCCAATAACAACTATGCACAAAGTGAAGGCCAAGAAGTTTTCTCTCTGAGGGTAAACAAAGCCTTCTGATTAGGTATCCCTGGCCTCCCAAGACAATTTAATTTGGTCTCAGAGCTTTACCAAGATGATGTGGAGTTGCTTTTTATTTTATTTTAAATTAAAAACAGAATTTTTTTTATTGTGGTAAGAACATATAGCATGAGATCTACCCTCTTAAATTTTAAGTGTAGGGTACAATATTGCTAACTATAATCACTATAGTGATTATAATATTGTAGAGCAGATCTCTAGAACGTACTCACTTTACATGGAGTCCTTTTTGAATCTGTCTCTTTTTTCTTTCTTTCTTTCTTTTTTTTTTTTTTTTTTTGGAGGGGATCCCAACAAATTCAAGCAATTTGATGGTAGCCATAATGACTAAGCACCATTTCATTCCCTTTTCCTTGGTTCATTTGTAAATATCTTTAAAATAACAAAGCATAGGGGATCCCAAATTCAAGCAATTTGATGGTAGCCATAATGACTAAGCACCATTTCATTCCCTTTTCCTTGGTTCATTTGTAAATATCTTTAAAATAACAAAGCATGACATTTAGTTTAACTTTTAAATCTAAAGCAATTTCTCAGGTTTAAGTCCTTCTTTTTACCATTGCTGAATAACCTGGAGTAACTTTCTTAACCTTTTTGTGCCTCAGTTTTCTCATTTTTATAATGGGGTTCTAATGGAACTCAGCTCACAGGATTTGTTGAAGATTAAATGAGTTAAAATATGTAAAGCACTTAGTAGCCCAGTAATTGCAGACTTGATAAAAGGTATTATTGTTATTATTACTATAATGTTTAACTTCAAAGAAGGATTTAAATGTGTTTATTATAGAGAGGGAGTATAAAGCAACTAATGACAATGTGAAATGTTGGGCAGAGAATTTTTAAATAGGACTAAAATTTTATCTTTTCCTAGTTTCTGGATGATATATTGCTTTCAATAAAATCAAAAGAATTAATTTTCTTTTTTCATTTAATATTGGAGTATAGTTGATTTAAAATGTTGTTCTAGTTTCAGGTGTATAGCAAAGTGATTCAGTTATATGTATACATATCCATTCTTTTTCAGATTCTTTTCACGTATAGATTATTACAGAATATTGAGTAGAGTTCCCTGTGCTATACAGTAGGTTCTTGTTCATTATTTATTTTAAATATAGTAGTGTGTATATGTTAATCACAAACTCCCAATTTATCCCACCCCCTCACCTTTCCCCTTTGGCAACCACAAGTTTGTTTTGGAAGCCTATGAGTCTGTTTCTGTTTTGTAAATAAGTTCATTTGTATCATTTTTTGATACAAACTTTTGATACATTATAATGCTTAAAATTTTAATAATGAAGGTGCATTTAAAAATTCATAACATACAGAAAAAGTAGATACAAAATGAAATAATATAACTTTTCTGTTTCCTGTTAGCTTTGATCTTTCATCAGATCCAGTTTTTCCCTGATTTTAATGATGCAAAATTGTAGCCCTTAGGTTACAATTGTAACCTAAGGATCTAAGGGTTAAAATTGTAACCCTTAGGGTCTAAGCACCTTTTAAACTAAACAAAATGTATATATACACAAAGTTAAGACTGTTATAAAATGAAGGACACAGGTCAAGAAAAATTATGGCACAGAATTTAACTTGACCCAAACCTTCCTTGGTTTTCAGTTGAAAAACCTGATGAAACTATGATATCTTCCTTAGCATTTTTATCCTCTAGTGCTTGGAATAACCCATATTTTTAGCTCATGCATCTACCTCATTTTACAGGGCTAACGTCAATGCAACAGATAATTTTCTGTGGACTCCGCTTCATTTTGCATGCCATGCCGGCCAACAGGATATTGTTGAGCTGCTTGTTAAATCTGGAGCCGTGGTAGATGCCCTTTCAATCAACAACTCAACTCCCTTAAGTAGAGCCATTGAGAGCTGTAGACTGGATACTGTAAAATACCTACTTGATATTGGTGCTAAATTCCAGCTGGAGAATAGAAAAGGCATGTGTTCTCATTATGGGTGATTAGGCTTAGAAAAGGAGGATTTATGTTAGATTCCAAACCCGTTTAAATCTATTCTTGTAGGACCACATTTTCCCTTGAGTCACTGCTGCAAAAACAAACCTGAGTAAATGTTATGGAACTTTATCGTATACACAGTGCTTCTCAAATCATTGGTGTAAAAGAACCAGTTCTTTATGCTGGTGATCCATTGTGGTTGGAGACTTTTGCAAAATACAATGAAAACGATTTACTAGAAAAATGAAGAGGAAAAAGCTCATAAAATACAAGTCCAAACTTTTTTTTTTGTCATTGGATTCAAATGACATAAAATTGCTATAAAAATTTCTAAACATTTACTCTTAATCCCTGTATTTATTTCACTGTGGCTGCATAACCATTAGTTTGTAGACTGACACCAGTCTGCTGATCACATCATGAGTCATCACTTTGTCTTAACAGTCAATTCCTAATAATCAGCATAGTTTGAAGCCTCTGTAGACTTTGGATTCCTTCTAAAGTTGGACAAATCATTCCTGAATTGAGGCTCTTTCTAGGAAGTAAATGGGAAGCCTACCTTATGTCATAAATATCCCGTGTAAATATGTGGAGGTGTTATTTTCTTAGAGTGGAACCCATTGCTTCCTTTGGATCTGAAGGAACTTTAGTATCTCTGGCTGCTTCAGGCTGCCTCTGAGTCACAGGTAATATTGTTAGGCCTGCCTGAGGACGTTACAGGTGTCATAATACCCAGCAATCTGCATAGAGCACTTGAGACCTCCAGTTTCCCAGGCCTTTTTGAATACACCTCCTTCCATCATGGGAAGAGGAGGACAATGTAAAATTGTCACACACAAAGGAATGTGTGCACTGTGGGAAGAGAACCAGTACTCAGATATTCAAAATGTAATCTACCACTATTTCCTATCAACTTTTTAAGAAACATACTCAAAATAATTAACAAGAAGAAATGGTTTTGCTGGTAAATGGCACTCTAAATGATGAGATTATAGAGCTGGGGCCACCTTAGAGAGTATCTGACCCAGCTCTGTGACTTTATACATACCATTCACTTCAGTAATCATCCTTGGTACTGCATGCTTAGAGCTGATGTGCTGAGATTTTGCTACATGGTTTATTATTAATCTGTTTAATGAAACTCTGAATTTATGTTTTAAACAGGGCATAGTGCCATGGACGTTGCAAAGGCTTATGCTGACTATAGAATAATTGGTTTGATTAAGGAAAAGCTGGATAACTTGCCCAAACCAGCAGAAAATCAAAAAACAAAAGGCAAGCCACTGCTTAAAGTGAAGACTGAAGGCCCTGAGATTAAGAAAGAAGAGGTATGAAAAGCAGTTGACCTCCCATTAGTAACTGGTGGGGCTGTGGCACCATTTACATATTGTTACAGGACATGGGCAAATAATATGCAGTCCATGTTTTCAGCACCATTATGCAATAGTTTTAAAGAAATATCTAGCAAGAAATTTCCTGTTACTGAAAAGCCTAAAAAGTACTCATTGCAAACAGAATCCACACAAAAACCAGCTGGTTCAACTAAATACCATTAGAATGTTGGAAAAAGAACTGGTATTGGATATGTATACACTCAGACCTGAATTATACAGATTTGATGGGATGGCCCAAAAAGGGAAGAAAAGTAACCCTTATGAGAAATGAAGTAAAGCATGATTTTCCTTCATTTTGGTTTCATAATCTTTCACTACCCACCTTACCACCCCACTCCCAAAGAATTTTAATGATTACTATGAACCCAGGGATATGTAACTTGGATATACTGCAAAATAACTCTAGAAGGTTTTAAAGGTGTCAAATTGTCCCTGGTAATCTGGAGTGGTTTGGGTGCCTCTAAATTAGCAGCTGAAGATTGAGGTTGTTGTTTATGGGGATTTCTGAGACACCAAGAATTTGTCATTCATTAGCAGGAAGCTTTAAGTACATTTCTAGACTGGAAGCTTCTTTTAGGGAAGCAGATGGATCCCTAGAGATTCTTGGCTGACATAGGATAGGGGATGAAATTCAGGAAGGAAAATCTTTAATGTTAACAAATTAGAAAGGGTTAGAGAAATGTAGGTGGTAGGAAGTAGATAGAGTTGAAGGGATGATAGGCAGACAATAGAGAGTAGTAAGCATGGAGGAAGAGAGTGAGGATGGCCAGAGGTGAAGGAGGATTGATCAGCTAAAGCTCCTGATACATGCACCATTATCATTTTGGTAGGAATACACCCTTTTGATTAATAATGGCCACAGGTCAAGGATGGATATCTGAAAGACTTTTGTGATCTGTCACTAATACTAATTAAATAAAGTTAAACGAGGCAAACGAATGATCTCTCCTCACCCAAAATTATAATAATGTTCTATTTTATTTCAAATTATAATTTGTATAGTAGCATTTTTAGTTTTATCTGGCTTCAGAGTAAGATGCAGAACAGCAAATAATGTTAGGAAGTATATATAGGTTTTTGCAGTTGACAGATTTTTTTTTTGGTCTTGTTTCCAGGAGCCACTTTCATCAATGTATACTGTACCAACCATAGTGGAGAAAAAGAATGTGCAAAAGGATAATGTGGTTTACCTCAATTCATTGATTACCAGTGGTTATACCAAGAAAGTGGATATCACATTTATTCCACAGAGGGTAAGTAATTTAGAAAGATCATAACATGGTATAAACTCATGATGTCATTTTTCAGATACTTTTTATGCAGAGCACCCAAAAAAATGTCCTTATCTTTTATAAAGTTATTATTTGGAGGTGTCCTTTTTCTAGGTCCTACTACTTCTGACTTAAGTGATCCAACTTGTATAGCTTCCAATACCTGGTATTACTATTTTCGGTATTAACATTTTAATTTTCCTTGAACAATTGAAGTCTTCTTCAGTTAGTGCCATTCCTTATAGCCATGTAGTCACCAAGTTCTATAGATACCTTCTCTGGGTACTCCTTAGAGCCCAACCCTTCCTCTTTTTACACACTATCACCATCTCACTTGGGAGTTTCATACTAATCAAGACTGGATTTATTCAGTGGCTTCCTTAAAAATCTACAATTAAAAAGGTGAAGATGTCTTTGGAAAATAAGAGTGGTCTTGACAATGTGCATCAAGCCATGCTGAATAAGAGACCACCAGCTCCATCTGTCCTCTACTGTGAAAATAATTTTGACTTCCCCATAAGACATAAAGGCAGTAAACCCAAACTATCTATTAACTCCATTGCTTCCTGGTTTTGACATCCTAAAACTGATCAGCAGCTGGCCTAAGGGTCATCAGAGAGGTAACTGAAGAGCATTTCAGTTGTCCAAATAGTCACCATCAGAAACAGCGATGCCCACGTAACCAAAAATGTTGTATAAGAGATAAAAGAGATTTAGAAATAAATTTGATAGTTTTAAATTAACCATCTTGAAGATTGTCTGGATATTGGCATGTTTATTGGCCATCATATTCACACCTGCTCTGGATGTGGTTGTTTATTTAAGATCTGGAGTCCCAAAGCCACGACAGCAGAGCTGATCAGGAAGAGGGAACTGCTCCGGGAGCGGTTCTCGTATGAGGTAGATTTTGATGACTTCATGATGCCCTTTCAGAAGCACATCACAGAGAAAGCGCAAGCATTGAAAGCTGCCTTCAAGACCTAAATTACAGCAGTTGCTTCTTGGGATAAACATTTTGAGGCCCAGGGACCAAAGGTTGGAGAAAGTAGATATTTCCATTAAAGCCAAAACAATCCACAAGTAACCAAATATTTGTTTTTGCTTTAACAGCTATAAATATTCTGAGCTGTCTAGAGAAGGTGTGTTTTATTTTGCAATGAATTGCATGTTATTCTGCATAAATCCCCCAATTTTCCTCAAGAATGTAGTAGAATAAATGGCATTTTTTGTTATAAGCATAGTGTCATTGTCAAAGAATTTACAAGATTTCCACTATTATGTTTGTTAAAGATATCATTTTAGTGGAAATGGATGAAAACAATTTGATATTAGGGAAGAGAAGTCATTTTTAATCCATGAAGAAAGCAGTTTTTTTCTCACACATCATAAGTGATATGGATTAGATATTGTTTTTGTTTTTTTATGGCATTGGTATATTAGAAGACAGGCTAGTTATTTTGTAAAATGGTCGTTAATTGGGCCTGATTTGTCTTATATTTCCTCAAGAATAGATTCAGGTGATGCATCTTAGGCAGGGATACCACAGACATGATGGTGTGCCCTTTTCAGTACATCATATCAGGAGGCACATGATGTTGATATGGGATGTAAACTTTGTCAGCTTTCGTCCCTTGATTAAAAGCGGTATGTACTTGGTTTCTTCTCTGTAAAGTTACTCTTTTTCCTTTTGTTCTTAATAAGAATCTCATGGATATATCCTTTGAAACTATGTAAATTTCCTGTTACTCCCATGACTTTCACCTTCTAATTTTAACACTCATGGATGACTTTTGCCTGAAAAAATTATTACGGTGATGGTTGCCATAAAATTATTTTCTAATCTCATCATTCTTTCTACATTTCTTAGTTGGCTTTGTATTGTTGGTCAGAGCTTTCTCCTCTTCACCATTAATTTGTGTATTGGTTATGTAATCAGTATGGACTCACGGTTTTCTTTTTCGCTTAATGGGTTATAATCCTTTACTATAATTATTTATTTTGGTGCTCAAATTGTTCCTGATTTGGCCAGTGGAAGCTCCTTCAAGCTAGCTCCTGAGGACAAGACATTTTGTTTCCTTAAGTAACTAGAGGACTCTTTATTTCTTGAATGTGAGGGAAGATGACTATCCATGGTTTCATTCGGGAGCAAGGAAAATGAGTCTGCAATGGGAGATTTTCAGAGTCTACAATTCTCTGCTATCACCTGGTGAATACAACACATTCTCAATGCCAGTTTCATAGATACTGCTGTTCTGTGATCACCCTCAACCATCTGCAAACATAAACTGAGAGAAAGTGTTAATGTCAAATCCTATTCTCTCTTGTATATATCAAGTGTTTATATTCATTTGAATGACTCAACAACATGCTTGAATGAGAATTGTGTGAGGGGACATTCAAGTGACTAAGTTTATTTTGGGTTTAACTCTAAACTCAAACAGAGCAAAGCCAAAGTTCTTTGATGCCCCATAAGGCCATTAGTGCTATTCAAAGAGTGGTCCATCAATCAACAGCATCAACATCACCTGAGAGCTTGGCCCCCTCCCACAAAATTATTGTACAGAATCCTATACAAGCATAAAAAATATTTTGTAGAGGACATTTTATTGGCATAAAAAGACAGTCTGTCAAACTTAAAAGTGTTAAGTTAAAAAATATTATAAATAGTATGAATAGTAAATTCAGACTTGTAGATACGCAACACACATAAATAGTAATTTTTCTGGATTTTAGAATTATGAATTGACTTATTATCTTATTTTGCTCATCTGTTTTATTTTTTACATTGAATATGTATTAATTCACAATAAAAAACAAACAACAGAAGAAAAAAATACAAGTCAACCCAGAAGTCCAGCATACCAAAGTGATTTTATTAGTATTTGCCTCTTTTATTCCCTTATATATATTGACTTAGTTAAGATTCTCTCAGAAGGAGACGCTGAGCCAAGAAGTCAGGTGCAAGTGATGTGTTAAGGAAATGGTCCCAGGGAGACCAGGTGAGGGAAGCAGGCCAGGGAAGGGAAAAGAAGCCAAGCACAGGGGAGCTTTCTGATGAAACCCCAGCTTCCATCCAACCTGGGGGAGCTGTGGATCACCAGGCAAAGGCTCTGGGCTTCTGGATTCCCAGGTCAATCAGTTACAGACTACAGGCTAGAGAGGGTACCAGTAAGGCTATTCCAGTGCTCAAGGGCAATTCAGTGAATTGGGTCACATTGGGAACTACTGGCTGGAAAGCATGCAGCAGCTTGCTGCATGGGTGGGTGCGCCATATGGGAAAAGGAACCCCAGGGCTCTGGGTGGGCACCAACAGTGTGTGCTATAAGAATGTATATACAGGAGCTGAACTTGAGAAGGAAATACTCTTCTCTATACCCTCCTCTATACTGATCTTTAAATGAACACTTGGGTGAGCGGGTTAAAAGTGTGGTTTTGTAGTCAGTAGATTTGAATCCTCACTCTGCCATTTACCAGCTGCACATCTATGGATCAAGTTACAAACTGTCTCTGAGTCTCAATTTCATCATCTATAAAGTAGGGATAATAATATGCCCCTTAATAAACTGTCGTGAAAATCAAATGGAATAACATCTGTAAGGTTTCTAGTTTTGTGCCTTTGCATAGTCCGTGCTCCATAAGTGATTTGTTTTTAAACTTCTTTCAGTCTCGGGCTGTGAAGTAAACCAAAAGGAGGCACAGGGATGAGGACCCAGACCTAGACAATCAGAAAAGTATAAAGGATTCACTTTCAGACTGTCAGTTGAAGTGATTTAAACCTGTAGACATTTTATGTAGCTTTTGATCGTCAGAGAAAGATGAACAGTATGCATTTGCTATGGAAATAGTTACTAATCCTTAGTCATAGTCATTCTGGTGGATAGTGAAACAAATGTTTAATTGCTGTTTTTTTTGTTTTTTTTTTTTTGGTCTGCAGAGCCTAACCAATTTCTTACAGAGTCTAAACAGTTAGGTAATGAAAATAGTGTCTTAGGTTGAGCTCCCTAGAAATAGGGAGATGGAGACTTGTGTAAGTATTTTATTGAGCGAGTGTTCCCAGGAGAAACTTGTAAGGGATGATGGAAGCAGAATAAAGCAGGAGGAGGACCTAAGAAAGAGAAAGTTAGCCCCAGCCTGATTCCATGGGGAATCGGCTCTGGAGGATGAATTGTAGCACAGAGGTTGCTCTGCTCAGAAGGAAGGAGGTTGGCTGTTAGAAACTTCAAGTTTTTCACCTTGCTCACTGACAAGGTGACTCCAATCAGCCAAGGGCAATCGTCCAGAGGAGAAGGTAACTCTGAGCCCAGAGCAACCACCAACCTCAGCAGCTGAGCAGTGGCTATTCCGGCTGTTAATGGAAATGTGTAGCACTGTAGCATCTGGTACAAATGACCTGTTTTGTGTGCAAAGTTTTAGGTGGTGATGCCTTGAGGTTCATTTTGTATAACATGCTTTCTTCTTAAAAAGAACGTAACTTTTACAAACTTCCAAACCTGTCTAAGTTATTCTTAATTACAAAGAACAAGAAAGAACAGCAATGAGAACCAATTCAGCAGCTACTTAAAAGGAGAAAGCAATTCACAAATCCCACTGGCAGCATCTGTTTCTTCAAACTTGAATTCAGCATTATCAATCACTGAAAATTTTAAACAGGAGAGACATGTTCAACCTCATGCTCAAGATAAGGTCATGTCTAGTTGGTACAAATGAATCAGCTCCAGTGCAGTTAGCTTAGCAATTTTTATTAAATTCACAACTTAGCAAATTCACTCTGTAGCATGAAGGTGCCCAAGAGAACCACTCAGCCTATAGTCTGTTTTTAAGGAAGGTAGTATGAAAAGAGAGAAGGGAGAATTCAGATGGCTTCTACAAACAGGCATAAATTTGAAGTAAATAGTCAACTGTACTGCATTATTATTTTCCAAATATTTGTAGAGGGTATATTTTTTCCTAAAATTGTGTTTATTTAACAATGGATCCTGGGGGAAATTTACAAATGAAGGTAGATGGGGCATTTGTGCAGATCAAATAAACTCATGCCAACATTCTTGGATCCTTAGGTAATTGTTACTATATCATGAATTTTATCTGGGCAATAAGGAATAACTGAATATTCTGTTAACATTCTGGGAGTCACTGGAGATTATTTTTATCCTAGGTAAATAGTTGAGTATTGTGTGGTGTATGTGTTTTATTCAGAATTTAGAATAATGGCCTTTCCTTTTTATCTTCAGCAAATAGTTAAGACTTTGAAGAAGAACTAATACACAAAAGATGATTTAATTTTCACAGGCTTGGTTTTTTACAAGATGCTTTGAAATATCCATGTATTTCTTTACATTTGGGAGATTATTATGCTCTTTGTTACTAGGACACGCAGGCTCCAGTGTGGTCCCCTCCTAAGAGAATTGGAAGTAAAATAAGTATTCCCTCACCTCATAAAAAGTAAATACTAAAATCAACACAGAACAAATGAAATGACCAATAGGCAAAGGATTACTGAAAAATATTTATCAGTAATTCATCCCAAGCTAAAGCTATAATATATTATGAGGTAGGAGATAGATGGGCCCCTGGACCGGACAGCTGGTGTTTGTCAAGTGGAGTGAAATTGAAGCTTTGTTCTCACCCAGACACTCCAAGGACAAAGCTAGTGGCAGAAGCTGAGCTCTGCTAAAGTAGAGAGATAAGGTGTCCGCTCCTGAGATCAAGGAAGACTTCCCTCTCTACACATGCACAGGAAGGCTCCTTGGGGGTCAAAAAGGAAGGGGACCCCACCTCATAATCAGTGTGGGCATGCACCCACAGCCCTCTATGGTGGGATCCATCTTAGCAAAAAGTTGCACATGCATCTTGGGGAGGGTTCTAGGACCAGTCAGGTGCTAAAAAACAAATGAGATAATTGACCAGATGTAAACAAAGTCCCAGAAGGACTGTCCTATATAAGAATTTAAATCACCTCTTTACTGCACTCCTCCTCATTAGGGAGGATGCCCACACCCTTTCTCTCTGGGTGTGTATTTCTGCCTTGCTTCTGTCTTAAATAAACAAAATGCTTCTCTGTGTGCTCTCCCATATGTTGTGCTGCATCTCATAATAAACTTTGTGCCTGTTTTTACAGTTTTTGCCTCCTTGACACATCCTTGCTTTCAAATGGGGGAAAGAGCCAGGGCCACTTGGCTTCTAGCCTCTAGCCCCTGGTGGTCTGGCGGCTAGAATTCCTGGTTTTCATCCAGGCTACCCAGGTTCAGTTCCTGGGCAGGGAACTAAGATCTCTCTTCAGGACTGCTCACTGCTGTGTCTCGGAGATCAGTTGCACAGCTAAAGAAATAGTCAGCCAGGAGGAGGATTGATCAGCAACAGACCCATCACTAAGTGACAACAGCCAGGCCGACTGACTGTGTCTCTCCAGATTCTCCCCTGGGTAGGGACCTCTGGCCTATGTCACACATGCATTTTTGTTATAAATTTCGACCCTTCAAGGCTGGTAGCACTAGAATTTTGAATCAACCAGCAATGCTTGTTCTGCACACAGTTTGGTTTTATTCACTCATTCAGTGTATATTTATTGAGCACGGATAATGATAATCCTGGAGCTGTTCCTTTCTCTTCCCCTGTGGTGTCCCCCGTGGAGCGTGACGTAGACAGATTGTTTCAGTGTCATCTGGTTTCCAACTGTATTGGGACAACGGCAGACACTGGTAAGAGAAAGGAGTAGAAAGGAAGGAGAAGAGAAGCCAGGCTAGTTCTCCTTTTCCCTCTTTGCCTCAGGCTGCATCCCAGGCAGTAGCTGTGTCTGTCTCCCCCATAGCTCCAGTTCCCACCTGAATATCCTGCCCTGGTTCCAACTTCCACTGTGTGACCCTGGCCTCTGAGCTCTGGTGGCACCACCTCCTCCCTCTGTCCCTCTAGCCTAGGGATGGTACCAGCTTCCTTTTTTTTTGTAAATATCTGGGCCACCTCTCAGTGTCCTGGTTGACTCCTCGGCCTCTTCTATCACCTGTGCCACCAAATCTTTGCATTAACTTCCCTTCCATGAGAACTCAGAATGGTTTCTGCTTCCCTGGTTGGATCTTAATTTACCATGTATCAAGCACTACGGCATGTCAGGAGAAGGTGAAATGCAAAATGAGGCATGACCCTTGCCTTCCTGGAGCTTTCAGTTGGTAGGAGAGACATATTTTAATAGAATAATCACAAAATACATATGTGACAATTACACAAGGTTGGATAATTGGAGATTATCACAAGACTCACACAATTCCACAGGATATACTTAAGGAAGTTTCTCATACAAGCAAAGGATATGGCAGGACAGAGAGCATAAGCTATCATATTTTGGTCTAAGACTTCTAGGCATAACTCTCTAGGTCCTTTCTTAGTTGCTCAGGACAGGGTACACTTCATCTTCAGATTATACACTTAACAAGATAACGGTGAGCCCAGGCACACATTTATTGAGGGCTTTTTTATACCACTGGCTATATAAAAACCCAGGCTGTGTAACCTGTTAAATCAGGTACAAGCTATCAATCTACACATCCCTAAAAAGTGTAGACAAACTAATACATGTTGCCTCTAGGGGAATTTTGAACTTTAAACAGAACATTATGAAGTTGGAGTTAGTATATTTCAACCTTCCCTTGACCAGACTTCTAGACATCCCAGGAGGTAAGCACAGTGCTACCCAGTATAGCTGCAAGGTTAACCCTTTCCTTACACAATATGTAAACTTACAGTATGTGCTCTGGAATCAGAAAAATCACACTGACGAAATAGCATTTTATGTGAGATCTGAAGGATGAGGAAGAAATTAAGTTGGCCCTTATGGAAGGGAAGAGTCTGGTAGAAAGAACCGTATTTTGCAGGAAAGACCCAATTCAGCAAAGACTGAAAAAACGGCAGTGTGACTAGAACCTTAAATAGAAATTTTGGCAGGGGAAGAGGCCAAAGCCAGGTTCATTGAGAGATCAAGTAGGGTTTTTACCGGACCAACTGGAGAAGAGATTCACTTTTTACTTGGGATTCCAGCAGGATGTAAGCCTGGAGCTGCTGGTGGACAGTTGCGCTACCTTGTGGGGACATTCCAGCTGAGGTTGTGTTACCAAGTCCAAGCTCGCTCTGCTCACCGCACGACAGGCCAATAAATTGGAGACGAGGTGTTGAGGCAAGGAATACGACTTTATTTGGAAAGCCGGCAGACTGAGAAGATGGCAGACTAATGTCTCTAAATAACCATCTTATCAGGGTTTGGATGACAGTTTCTTTTATAGCAGAGGTGGGGGGGAAGATGAGGAAGTAAAGTAAAAGGGCGTAAGTTTTACAAATATCCCCTGGAATGGCCAGCCTCAGGGAGGGGATGTGTTAATTTCTTCTTTTTTGTAGCCATCCACAGGTGGACAGGGTCCAGATGTTTCCCTGAACAAAGGCACTTTGGTTTAACATTCAGACAGAGGGGCAGGGCTCCCTGAGGCAGGCCATTATGTATAGACAGTATCTTTCAGTGAACAAAAGCAACCGGGAAGCAAAGGTTAAAGTAAAAGAAACAGATCCAACATGTAGTCAGAGTTGGCTCTTCCCTGTTACAGTTGGAGTTCACACAAACAAAGGCAGAGCTGAGAGAGCAAAGAGCCAGGGTAGAGTGCCAGCAAGCACAGCAGAGGGAGAGAAAACAGTTCTCACATCTCAGATCCAGGCTTGCTCAGTCTACCCCTTGAAATTCTAAGTTTGGGGACCTGTCACATTCTCTTTTTATTAAATTGGTTTATGTTAATGTTACTGAATGCATGTTCCTGTGCCCGACACACAGTGAGGCCAAACAATACTAAAGATTGGAGTTTGGAGCAGAGAAAGTTTCACGGCAGGTCCATGAGAAGAGAGCAGGTGGCTCAAGCCCCAGAAACCCCCAGGCTTCCCTAAGCGTTTCAGCAAGGCATTTTTAAAGGCAAGGTGAGAGATGAGCATGATTGCCTTTTGCAAACTTCTTGGTGTAGGAATCCTTTATTCTTGCAGCTGTCCACATAGGTCAGGTCATGATGTCCCTGTAAACCTCCAACAAGACAAATGTTACTTTCTGTTCTGCAACTTTTTAAATCTCTATTTGGATGGAAAAGTGTTATAGCCTTAAAGGTCAGAGCCTTGAGAATGGGCTGTCCTTTATATTTTAGGCTATAGGCAACGTTCTTAACTTGTAGCAAAAGCAGTGGAATACAAAGGTTAAAGTAAAAGAAACAGATCTAATATGGAGTCAGATTTATTCTTCCCTATTACATTAAGAGTCCTAATACTAAAAGGAAAGCCCTGCAAAGGATATTGAGAAGTACCAGGAGCTCTAGTGTTACCAAAGTCAAGGAAATTCCTAGGATGGTGGAGGAATCAGCAGAATCAAATAGAAGACCATCACTTCCCCAAATCCATATGATTGCTTTACCAACCCCTCCAGGGATTTTCCTGCTATGTTGAAAATATAACATCATCTAAACTTAAATTATTTAAAAATTAGTCATTATACAGACTAAAAATTATGCATGTGCTCTTTTAGTGCCTAGTCACATGTAGAGAGAAGTTTGCTCTTGTGCTAATTCATCCCTGACTGTTATACCCCAGAGTTGCTGCATCTGTTCTTTAGAGTGTTTCTTTGTTTCTTTTTACTGAACTATATTAGCTTTCCATTTTGCCACTCAAAACATAGCTAGTTGTGTGAAGCTTCTAATCAGTGCCCACCCATAGAGGGGCTCCCTTACCCCACTGCTCTCCTAGTTGACTCTCAACTCCGCTCCAGACCCCAAGATGTATAAAAATCGCTATCCCTTCACTTCTCCTGAATGACTGGCAAATAAACAAGAAGGAAGTAGTCTCAAAAAGCTCTTTGCAAATGACATTACAAGAGTTTTTCTTTTCAGAGGGTAAGACGGGATGTACAGCTGACAAAATAAAATAAACTTGAAATGGATTAAAGACCTAAATGTAAGGCCAGACACTATCAAACTCTTAGAGGAAAACAGGAAGAACACTCTATGGCATAAATCACAGCAAGATCCTTTTTGACCCATGTCCTAGAGAAATGGAAATAAAACCAAAAATAAACAAATGGGACCTAGTGAAACTTCAAAGATTTTGCACAGCAAAGGAAGCCATAAACAAGATGAAAAGACAACCCTCAGAATGGGAGAAAATATTTGCAAATGAAGCAACTGACAAAGGATTAATCTCCAAAATATACAAGCAGCTCATGCAGCTCAATATCAAAAAACACAAACAACCCAATCCAAAAATGGGCAGAAGACCTAAATAGATATTTCTCCAGAGAAGATATACAGATTGCCAACAAACACATGAAAGGATGCTCAACATCACTAGCCATTAGAGAAATGCAAATCAAAACTACAATGAGGTATCACCTCACACCGGTCAGAATGGTCATCCTCAAAAAAGCTACAAACGATACATCCTGGAGAGGGTGTAGAGAAAAGGGAACCCTCTTGCACCGTTGGTGGGAATGTAAATTGACACAGCCACTATGGAGAACAGTATGGAGGTTCATTAAAATCTAAAAATAGAACTACCATATGACCCAGAAATCCCACTACTGGGCATATACCCTGAGAAGACCATAATTCAAAAAGAATCATGTACCAAAATGTTCATTGCTGCTCTATTTACAATAGCCAGGACATGGAAGCAACCTAAGTGTCCATTGACAGATGAATGGATAAAGACGATGTGGCACATATATACAATGGAATATTACTCAGCCATAAAAAGAAACAAAACTGAATAATTTGTAGTGAAGTGGATGGACCTAGAGTCTGTCATACAGAGTGAAGTAAGTCAGAAAGAGAAAAATAAATACTGTATGCTAACATATATATGGAATCCAAAAAAAAACATTGGTTCTGATGAACCTAGAGGCAGGACAGTAATAAAGATGCAGATGTAGGGGATGGACTTGAGGACACAGGCAGGGGGAAGGGTAAGCTGGGACAAAGTGAGAGAGTAGTATTGACATATATATACCACCAAATGTAAAATAGATAGCTAGTGTGAAGCAGCTGCATAGCACAGGGAGATCAACTCGGTCTTTGTGTCCACTTAGAGGGGCGGGATAGGGAGGGTGGGAGGGAGGCGAAAGAGGGCAGGGCTATGGGGATATATGTATACATATAACTGATTCACTTTGTTATACAACAGAAACTAACACAACATTGTAAAGCAATTATACTCCAATAAAGATGTTAAAAAAGAACTATATGAGATATTAGTGTTCATCATTGTTTTAAGGCACTAAGTTTTAGGACTATGTACGATGCAACAAGAAATGACTAAATTAGTTGTGTACACATAGAGAAGAAGGTGTATTTGAAGTATATTTGGAGGTACACTTGATGAGTTGTGATAAAGGTCTGGATTTGTGGGTGGGGTTTGAGGAGAGCAGAATTGAGAACACCTCCCATATTTCTGGCCTGTAAAAATGGGGAGATCACATTATATAGTGAGAGTAAGGAAGGTATTAAAGAGGAACACATCTGAGGTCAAGAGTCCAGTTTTGAAAACGTTTAGTTAAAGATGCCTGTAAAACATCCAAGAGGATAAATAAGCTGAAAAATATTAATCTGGGCTACAGATATAAATTGGGGCGATTTTGACTTAATGATAAATTTAGAATCATAGGAATAAATTATATCAACTAGACCAGGATGATGACTCTGCCTCAACAGCTGAAGTCTGAAGATTTCCATAATGTAGAAATCTAGAAGAGAAGCTGACACATGAGAATGAGGGGGTAAACATGGTTAGAGAAGTTGGAAGAAAGAGAAAAATGGGAAAATGTGGAGTCACAGAAGCCAAGATAATAGTTTCCCAAGGAGGAGGAAGAAGCTGGTGTCAAAAGTTGCTGAGAAGTTTAGTACAACAGTGACTGAAAAGAAAGTAGTACAACCATTCTTAACCTTGGCTGCATTTTGGAATCAACTAGCGAATGTTTAAAAAACCAGATTTTTGGATTGATTGGATTTTTTGGTGTCCACCCAAAAAGATTCTGATTTAATTGGGCTTGTGTATGGGTGGGTGTCTGGATTTTAAAAGATTTCCAGAGTATTCCTGTGTACAATATTGAGAGCCAGTGATAGGATGGATTTGGCAATGTGGCAGTACTTGTATACCTTGGCAAAATTGTGGGCCAGAAACCAAATTTGGTAGGTTGAGGAATCAAATCCTCTATTACAATTTATCTTTTTTTGTTCCTTTTGATAGAGCAATGTTACAGTTTTCCCATTCTCCTATTCTAATAAATTGAACTTTTCGGTAATAACCTTGTCTTGGGACACTTTTTAACTATTTCCTAGGTCTGTGGTTCTCAACCTAGGCTACTGTTAGAGCCATCTGAGGAGCTTTGTAAAATATTTTCAGACAGTTCCTACCCCAGGTTAATTAAATCAAATCCTAATTGCAGTGGGAAATGCGCAAGGGGATATTTTTTTTAATTTTATGTTACTTTATTTTTAGATTTTTTTGATATGGACGATTTTATTAAGTCTTCATTGAATTTGTTAGAATACTGCTTTTGTTTTATATATATATATATACACGAGGTTCTTATTAATCATCAATTTTATACACATCAGTGTATACATGTTAATCACAATCGCCCAATTCATCACACCACCACCATCACTCCCCTGCTGCTTTCCCCCCTTGGTGTCCATATGTTTGTTCTCTACATCTGTGTCTCAATTTCAACCCTGCAAACTGGTTCATTTGTACCATTTTTCTAGGTTCCACATATATGCATTAATAAACGATATTAGTTTTTCTCTTTCTGACTTACTTCACTCTGTATGACAGTCTCTAGATCCATCCACGTCTCTAAAAATGACCCAATTTCGTTCCTTTTTATGGCTGAGTAATATTCCATTGTATATATGTACCACAACCCCTTTATCTATTCGTCTGTCAATGGGCATTTAGGTTGACCTGGCTATTGTAAATAGTGCTGCAGTGAACACTGGGGTGCATGTGTCTTTTTGAATTATGGTTTTCTTTGAGTATATGCCCAGTAATGGGATTGCTGGATCATATGGTAATTCTATTTTTAGTTTTTTAAGGAACTTCCATACTGTTCTCCATAGTGGCTATATCAATTTACATTCCCACCAGCAGTGCAAGAGGGTTCCCTTTTCTCCACACCCGCTCCAGCATTTGTTGTTTGTAGATTTTCTGATAATGCCCATTCTCACTGGTGTGAGGTGATACCTCATTATAGTTTTGATTTTCATTTCTCTAATAATTAGTGATGTTGAGCAGCTTTTCATGTGTTTCTTGTCCATCTGCATGTCTTCTTTGGAGAAATGTCTATTTAGGTCTTCTGCCCATTTTTGGGTTGGGTTGTTTGTTTCTTTAATATTGAGCTGCATGAGCTGTTTATATATTTTGGAGATTAATCATTTGACCATTGATTTGTTTGAAAAATATTTTCTCCCATTCTAAGGGTTGTCTTTTCATCTTGTTTATGGTCCCCTTTGCTGTGCAAAAGCTTTTAAATTTCATTAGGTCCCATTTGTTTATTTTTGTTTTTATTTCCATTACTCTAGGAGGTGGATCAAAAAAGTTCTTGCTGTGCTTTATGTCAAAGAGTGTTCTTCCTATGTTTTCCTCTAAGAGTTCTATAGTGTCCAGTCTTACATTTAGGTCTCTAATACATTATGAGTTTATTATTGTGTATGGTGTTAGGGAGTGTTCTAATTCCATTCTTTTACATGCAGCTGTCCAGTTTTCCCAGCACCACTTATTGAAGAGACTGTCTTTTCTCCATTGTATATCCTTGCCTCCTTTGTCATAGATTAGTTAACCATAGGTGCATGGCTTTATCTCTGGGCTTTCTATCTTGTTCCATTGATCTTTGTTTCTGTTTTTGTGCCAGTACCATATTGTCTTGATTACTGTAGCTTTGTAGTATAGTCTGAAGTCAGGGAGTCTGTTTCCTCCAGCTCCACTTTTTTCCCTCAATACTGCTTTGGCTATTTGCGGTCTTTTGTGTCTCCATACAAGATTTAAGATTTTTTGTTCTAGTTCTGTAAAAATTGCCATTCGTAATTTGATAGGGATTGCATTGAATCTGTAGATTGCTTTGGGTAGTATAGTCATTTTCACAAAATTGATTCTTTGATTCCAAGAACGTGGTATATATCTCCATCTGTTGGTATCATCTTTAATTTCTCTCATCAGTGTCTTATAGTTTTCTGCATACAGGTCTTTTGTCTCCCTAGGTAGGTTTATTCCTAGGTATTTCATTCTTTGTGTTAGAGTGGTAAATGGGAATGTATCCTTAATTTCTCTTTCAGATTTTTCATCATTAGTGTATAGGAATGCAGGAGATTTCTGTGCATTAATTTTGTATCCTGCAACTTTACCAAATTCATTGATTAGCTCTAGTAGCTTTCTGCTAGCATCTTTAGGATTCTCTATGTATAGTATCATGTCATCTGCACACAGTGACAGTTTTACTTCTTCTTTTCCAATTTGTATTCCTTTTATTTCTTTTTCTTCTCTGTTTGCTGTGGCTAGGACATCCAAAACTATGTTGAATTATAGTGATGAGAGTGGACATCCTTGTCTTGTTCCTGATCTTAGAGGAAATGTTTTCAGTTTTTCACCATTGAGAATGATGTTTGCTGTGGGTTTGTCATATATGGCCTTTACTGTGTTGAGGTAGGTTCCCTCTATGCCCACTTTCTGGATAGTTTTTATCATAAATGGGTGTTGAATTTTGTCAAAAGCTTTTTCTGCACCTGTTGAGATGATCATATGGTTTTTATTCTTCAATCTGTTAATATGGTGAATCATATTGATTTATTTGCATATATTGAAGAATCCTTGCATTCCTGGGATAAATCCCACTTGATCATGGTGTATGATACTTTTAATGTGTTGTTGGATTCTGTTTGCTACTATTTTGTTGAGGATTTTTGCATCTATATTCATCAGTGATATTGGTCTGTAATTTTCTTTTTTTGTGATAATCTTTTTGTGGTTTTGGTTTCAGGGTGTTGGTGGTTTCGTAGAATGAGTTTGGGAGTGTTCCTTCATCTGCAATTTTTTGGAAGAGCTTGAGAAGGATGGGTGTTAGCTCTTCTCTAAATGTTTGATTGAATTCACCTGTGAAGCCATCTGGCGTTTGATAAAATTCACCTGTGAAGCCATCTGGTCCTGGACTTTTATTTGTTGGAAGATTTTTCATCACAGTTTCAATTTCATTACTTGTGATTGGTCCGTTCATATTTTCTATTTCTTTCTGGTTCAGTCTTGGAAGCTTATAACTTTCTAGGAATTTGTCCATTTCTTCCAGGTTGTCCATTTTATTGGCATAGTGTTGCTTGCAGTAGTCTCTTAGGATGCTTTATATTTCTGTGGTGTCTGTTGTAACTTCTCCTTTTTCATTTCTAATTTTATTGATTTGAGTCCTCTCCCTCTTTTTCTTGATGAGTCTGGCTAATGGTTTATCAATTTTCTTTATCTTCTCAAAGAACCACCTTTTAGTTTTATTGATCTTTGCTATTGTTTTCTTTGTTTGTATTTCATTTATTTCTGCTCTGATTTTATGATTTCTTTCCTTCTGCTAACTTTGGGGTTTGTTTTTTCTTCTTTCTCTAATTCCTTTAGGTGTAATGTTAGATTGTTTATTTGAGATTTTTCTTGTTTCTTGAGGTAGGCTTGTATAACTATAAACTTCCCTCTTAGAACTGCTTTTGCTGCATCCCATAGGTTTTAGATCATTGTGTTTTCATTGTCATTTGTCTCTGGTATATTTTGATTTCCTCTTTGATTTCTTCAGTGATCTCTTGGTTTTTTAGTAACGTATTGTTTAGCCTCCATGTGTTTGTGTTTTTTACATTTTTTTCCCTGTAATTCATTTCTACTCTCATAGTGTTGTGGTCAGAAAATATGCTTGATGTTATTTCAATTTTCCTAAATTTACTGAGGTTTGATTTGTGACCCAAGATGTGATGTATCCTGGAGAATGTTCTGTGTGCACTGGAGAAGAAAGTGTAATCTGCTGTTTTTGGATGGAATGTCCTTTAAATATCAATTAAATCTATCTGGTCTATTGTGTCATTTAAAGCTTCTGTTTCCGTATTTCTTTTCATTTTGGATGATCTGTCCATTGGTCTAAGTCAGGTGTTAAAGTCCCCCACTATTATTTTGTTACTGTTGATTTCCTCTTTTTTAGCTGTTAGCAGTTGCCTTATGTATTGAGGTGCTCCTATGTTAGGTGCATATATATTTATAATTGTTATATCTTCTGAGATTGATCCTTTGATCATTATGTAGTGTCCCTCCTTATCTCTAGTAACAGTCTTTATTTTAAAGTCTATTTTATCTGATACGAGTATTGCTACTCCAGCTTTCTTTTGATTTCCATTTGCATAGAATATCTTTTTCCATCCCCTTACTTTCAGTCTGTATGTGTCCCTAGGTATGAAGTGGGTCTCTTGTAGACAGCATATATATGGGTCTTGTTTTTGTATCCATTCAGCAAGCCTGTGTCTTTTGGTTGGAGCATTTAATCCATTTACATTTAAGATAATTATCAATATGTATGTTCCTATGAACATTTTCTTAATTGTTTTAGGTTTGTTTATGTGGGTCCTTTTCTTCTCTTGTGTTTCCCACTTAGTGAAGTTCCTTTAGCATTTGTTGTAGAGCTGGTTTGGTGGTGTTGAATTCTCTTAGCTTTTGCTTGTCTGTAAAGCTTTTGATTTCTCCATCGAATCTGAATGAGATCCTTGCTGGGTAGAGTAATCTTGGTTGTAGGTTCTTCCCTTTCATCACTTTAGGTATATCATGCCACTCCCTTCTGGCTTGTAGAATTTCTGCTGAGAATCAGCTGTTAACCTTATTGGAGTTCCCCTGTATGTTATTTGTCCTTTTTCCCTTGCTGCTTTCAATAATTTTTCTTTGTCTTTAATTTTTGCCAGTTTGATTACTATGTGTCTTGGCATGTTTCTCCTTGGGTTTATCTCTGCACTTTCTGGACTTGCGTGGCTATTTCCTTTCCCATGTTAGGGAAGTTTTCAACTCCAATTTCTTCAAATATTTTCTTGGGTCCTTTCTCTCTCTCTTCTCACCCCTATAATGCGAATGTTGTTGTGTTTAATATTGTCCCAGATGTCTCTTAGGCTGTCTTCATTTCTTTTTATTCTTTCTTCTGTTCTGCAGCAGTGAATTCCACCATTCTGTCTTCCAGGTCACTTATCCGTTCTTCTGCCTCAGGTATTCTGCTATTGAGTCCTTCTAGTGTAGTTTTCATTTCAGTTATTGTATTGTTCATCTCTGTTTGTTTGTTCTTTAATTCTTCTATGTCTTTGTTACACATTTCTTGCATCTTCTCGATCTTTGCCTCCATTCTTTTTCCGAGGTCCTGGATCATCTTCACTCTCATTATTCTGAATTCCTTTTCTGGAAGGTTACCTATCTCCACTTCATTTAGTTGTTTTTCTGGGGTTTTGTCTTGTTGCTTCTTCTGGTATGTAGCCCTCTGCCTTTTCATCTTGTCTATCTTTCTGTGAATGTTTTTTTGTTCCACAGGCTGCAGGTTTGTAGTTCTTCTTGCTTCTGCTGTCTGCCCTCTGGTGGATCACTGCTTCTGTTTTATGTTTTGGTTTTTTGGCCCCAAGACTTGTGGGATCTTAGCGCCTCCACCAGGGATTGAACTCATACCCCCTACATTAGTAGGGGAAGTCCTAACCACTGGACTCCCAGGGAAGTCCCAAGGGGATTTTTTGAAAGCACCCCAGGGTATTAATGTACAGCAAGGCAGAGACCATCTCTGGGTGTTATGTAGAAGCAATGTAAATTTGCTGTTTATTTGGTGCTGGAATATCTAGGGAAGTAGAGATTCTTTAGTACCTACAAACAAGAGCTGTAGATCACAAGATGTCAGATGCTAAAAGGAAAATGATAGGAAGAGTTTCCATTGGCTGAACCCTCAATGGAAGCTTAAACTTTGTAGACTTCTCAAGACATTATTGATAATGTATTATCTCCCAACAGCTACTCATAAGTAGTGAAACACTACTGAGGAGAGGAGCTGAAATGGAGGAAAAGTATGACATTTGCCTCCTAGGAGGAAAGATTTTCTTTGACCAATGCATTTCATAAGTCCAGGAGGCAGTATCAACATAGAATACTATGTGAGCAGTGCTCCCAGCAGTTGTGCATGCACCAGCCCTGTCTATAATTCATCTTCATGAAGAATGCACACCACGGAGGCAGGTTGGATCGACAGTACTGCCTCTTCCTGAAGGTTATTTGGCTTCACATTGCTAACATCTTCCAAGGGATTGCAAGTCACATTTCTCTTTATCTTCAATAAATTATCCGATGAACTCCAAGGGCCATAACGTTTCATAAGGAGCTCAGCTCTGGTAACAGAAAGGCAATATTTTTGATCTCTAGCTTTTGAGGTAGGCAGCTAGAAATATAGCCAAAGGATTTCAAGTTCACAAAAGTGAAAGCAAGGGAAATCTGCTAATCCCTGTTCACTCTCTAATATTCCTGTGTCTTTCTATGTGACATAGAATTGGTAGGCTCAGAATTTTCCATAAAAATACTGTTCACTTCATGCTTTGTTCTTTAATAACATCTTAACTCTTTCACTTACTAGCTATGTGACTTGACAAGTTGTTTGACTTCCCCCTGTTTCTTTGTGAGTAAAATAGGGGCACACAGTTACTATAGTAGTGATTAGTACTATTAACCAAATATTGCCTGTTCCCTCCACTTCTGGATACACTGTGGGGTTGCACTCCCTGCCCTGCCCCCTTGTGGTTGGGTGGTTCCAGGTGATTGGATGTGAACAATGAGTTGGGAGCAGAAGTGATGTTTGCCATTTCCAGGCTCGAGCTTTGAGTTGCAGGTTTGAGACTCCCCAGGTCTCTTTCTCTCTCTCTGCTGCTGGCTGCGCTGTCAGCCAAGGAGAGATGGAACAGGGCCCAGAGCTGCCTGTCAGTGGATATGGTGGTTTATAAACAGCTGAGATTACAGGCTGTTGACTACCCTGACTATAGACTTATCCGTAGGTTTGTGGTGAGGACTCAATGGGATAATATATTGTAGGCAATTGCTCTACTTACCTTCTGTCACACTATAAAGTGCTAAATACATATATGTTTCCATCTTTCAGTTAAGCATTACTGGCCTTCTCTGTCTAAATGTTTACATTTGTGTAGCTTTCAGGATTTAATTTTCAGGCCAGGATTGAATGATACAAGCTACCTTTAGAAGTATCGACTCTGACGTTTACTTAAACATGAAGATTATTAATCAGCAAGTTAGTAAATCATATTTTCGTCTCGTGATAATTGATAATATAAAAGAACCTCTAAGAACTTAACATTACTTTGCTCACAAAAGTGAAATAGTGATAACAAAAACTGTATCTAATCTTTTTAAAAAATAACCACATGTAACTGATTTACTCAGCTCTTACCAAATCAGGTGAGGGAAAGCTAAACTGGTTTATAAATATTGGAGGAGTATTTAGTTTTAACACATAATAAATGCAAAGCATAAGGATTTAAAGAAGAAACTCAAAAGAAATAATATTCTAAAATAATGTTGGTTCTTCCTTTCTCTCATTGTCATTTTTTCAAACATTTATGTTCTACGTATAAATATGCACCTGTATAAATTATGACTAAATCTATTTACACTGCTTCACAGTAAGTATTTTGCTAAATGTGGGGGATTTCAATCTCCGGTGTATTGTGTACTAAAGGATAATAGATTTGGCAACAGAAATGGATAGTTATGTTCCATTAAAAGCCACCTCTATAATTCATAACTGGACTGAGGTTCTGCTCCCAAACCAATGATATGCTTAACTTCCAAAAGGTCTAAAACAAATTTTCCAGTTATGATTTCCAAAGTCATATTTTCCTCCATTTTAAAAGATTGCAATATTTATATTATTTTCCATGGGTTCTCTAAATAATAGCTGAATGCCTTGACAATAAGTATGATTTGTTAAATTCAGTGATCTCTTGATAAGCAGTAGTTTGATTATTTGCTCATATTATCAATCATCATGTCATTTATTTAATTTTTATATTTATTTTTAATACTTTTTTTCTTATAAAAGGAATACATAATCATACAGGAAAAAAACCCTGCAAATTAGGAGAAAAAGAAGAAAAGTTACCCATTATTCCAGCCCTAGAGAAAAACAGTTACCCTCTTGAGGACTTTTTATTCCAGTTCTTTTGCTCTGCATACATTTGCCATAAAGGTACAATACAAATACAAAGTAATATATACTGGGTTTTTTGGATAAACAACAAGGTCCTACTGTATAGCACAGGGAACTATATTCAATATCCTGTGATAAACCATAATGGAAAAGAATATGAAAAAGAATATATATGTATAACTGATTCACTTTGCTGTACAGCAGAAATTAACACAACATTGTAAATCAACTATACTTCAATAAAATTAAATAATAATAATAATATATACTGTTTTTTAGCCTTAATTCTTGATTATAAATGTAACCTATATGGCTCCCTATAGAGAATTCTGAAAATATAAAAATTAAGGCAAAAACATAAACCAGGGAAAACCCATCAGACATTACCATTATTCATATTTTAGTGCTTCCATTGAAAGCAATCATTACTCAGCTACTTCAGAGTTCACTCAAAGAAATATTCCCTAAAATGGTCCTCAGCAGCACGATTATGTTTTCCAAATTTTTATTCACTTCTGAGTTGGATCACCGTCATTCATCACAAATTTGCAGTAGGAGACAACTACCTGTTACATTCTGATGTTATAGATACAAAAGACCCAGCCTCTTGTCACCAAGAGCTCCAGGTTTGGGGAGGATATAGACTAGAAAACAATGACAATACAGAGTGATTAGGTCTAGCATTTGTGATAAGCTCAGTCTGCAACAGAACTGGTTGGACAGAACACAAACCTATCCTGCTGGGGGAGAAAGAGTCAGTAAAACAAGCTTCCTGGAGGCTACGCAGTAGGGCTTCACTCTGAGGAAGGGGTGCAGCCAAAGACGAGGAGGAGGAGAGTTAGCAGGGAGCATCCACTGTCCAGCATCAATGATAATCCCACACTGTTGGAAGATAGAAAGATCGAGACAAGAGATGAGGTGGGAGAAGTTGGCACCGGCTTTGTATTCCATAATGAGTCTGAGTTTTATGGAGAAGGTAACAAGGCAATTGAGCAACAGAGTTGACATGATCAGTGTGCATTTAAGAGGAGCACTCTGGCTTCAGGTGGGAAGGGATGGGAGATATGGCAAGGCTGAGGGAACAATAAGCTATGGCAGTCATCCAGATTAGACCTGGAGAGGACTGGAGGGAAGGCAGCGGTAGCAATCAATGTCAGGAATGTCAAGGAGGCTTACAGTATTCCTTACCCCTCTATGTGCCACTTGGGGATTAAACTTGGATATTGATCATGCCAGCCAAATTGTTGATAAGACAATATCTCAAGACTTACCTTGATGATCTCCTTTGATATGAGATTGAACAAGACAAAGAAGGATATATTTTGGATCCTGCTCCAGAGGGATCATCATGTAAGACCTGGGTAAGATTCCAACACTATAATTGAAGCCAGGTAATAGGGACATATGCTATATCACTCATGGAGAGCGAATGGCTTGAAGACCCTTTTAGGGCAGCATGACCACTGCGGAGGAACTAGAAAAATACTTTGGGTCATGGTGATTTATCTGAGCTGCAAGTTGAAAGTAGAATAAATCTATTCTGAACAATGTACTTACTGAATCATAGTCATTCATAGTATATTAACAAGACAGTTACCCAAATGGGTACACATTTGCTGAATAAACAAATGTTGGATAGCGGATGAGGACTTACAAATGCCAAGGTATGTAGAGGTTCAATATCAATATTTTTGTCGACTGAGATTGCTAATATGGTTTGCAGAGTTCTCCTAATCAAGGTGACTGACACTGAAAGCTATCCAAATTTTTTAGCACAGTGCTTACACCTGTCTATCATTTGGCTGCTGAAGACTTTTTTTCCCTTTAATGATTAGAACTTTCTGAAACTGGTTTGGATTCTTTTGTGAGGGGATAATGAGTTTGCTGTCACTGCAAGTATTTTTTTTAAAAGGCTGAAAAACAAAACACTGGAGGACAAGTTTTAAGCAGGATTTATATGCAGATTAAAATACTGTTTATAGCTTTAGATGGTTTTATTTTTCTGTTGTAGTCATGGGATGATATGCTTATATATTACAGTAAGTCCCTTACATAGGAACCTTCAAGTTGCAAACTTCCAAAGATGTGAACATGCGTTCACATATCCAAACACGTAAGTTAGTACACGTGTCTAGTGTACATTGTCACATATGTGCATCCTCTACAAGTGGTTGTGCTTTCGTGTACTTTACTGTACAGTACTGTATAAAGTACAGTAGTACAGTATCTTTATTTTAA
Organism: Lipotes vexillifer; assembly: GCF_000442215.2. Classification (NCBI taxonomy): domain Eukaryota; kingdom Metazoa; phylum Chordata; class Mammalia; order Artiodactyla; family Lipotidae; genus Lipotes; species Lipotes vexillifer. The sequence continues at coordinate 270,639 of NW_006775844.1, forward strand.
GCCCAAGATGTGCGGAAGCAAGCGTAAAAACAGCGGTGATGTAGCTGGTACTGCTAAGAAGCACTAAGCAATAACGATGGAAACAAAAGTGAAAATAATTGAGAGAGTGGAGAGAGGTGAAAAGATGGTAGATGTCACTCATTCTTATAGTAACTGAAGAACTGAAGAGATTCATAATGCAGGAAATGCAATCCAGTGCTACCGTGTCATCTATGACAAGGGAAAAAAAAAGGGCTACTACCCAGACATCACTGGATCTTTTCTTTAAGAGGGTAGACAGAATTGAATCCAGCAAGGAACCAGAACCTGTGGCACTAATGTCAGGCATGGGTGACATTGTAGCTTGCCCTCCATCTCCTACTGCTGATGATCCTTCAGCTCTACCATCTCCCACCTCCTCTCCCTCCTCCAGTCAGTAACTCTTCTTGCCTGTTCACTTGATGCCAACCCCTGTATGCCAGCTGTTGTGCTGTACTTTTCAAGGTACTGTATTGTAAGATTAAAAATGTTTTATTTTTTGTGTTTGTTTTTTATGTATTATTTGTGTGAAAAGTATTGTAAACCTATCTTGTGCTTGTTTTTTATGCATTATTTGTGTTAAAGGTATTGTAAACCTATCTTGTGCTTGTTTTTTATGCATTATTTGTGTGAAAAGTATTATAAACCTAGTACAGTACAGTGCTTTATAGCCGATTGTGTTAGTTAGGTACCTAGGCTAACTTTGCTGAACTTATCAACAAATTGGACTTATGAAAGCACTCTCAGAATGGAACTCATTCATATGTAGGGGACTTACTGTACTTTTTCTTCCTTGCTACTCAGCACTACATAAACAAATTCAACTAAGTTGATAAAAGATTTAAGATACAAGGTCAGAAAACCAGATACCTAGAATTCCTTTAACACACATACTTAAAATTTGCATATGGATGATTAAGTTGGACCTTCTTACAAAGCAATGATTCAAATTTTTAATTCATTCAGCCTTAATTGAGAGCTAACTTTGTGTTGCCGGATATAAAAACAGATAGGTCATATATAAAGGGCTATTTAAATTTGTATCAAATTACAAACAGAGTACAGGTGTCTACTTCCATCATACAGCCCATGCAATGAAAGAAAACTTGATGAAAATAATCCATCATAGTGCAGAAAAATATAAGGTTTTCCATCAGAGGAACAAAAATTGTGAGAAATCTCTGGAAGATAGAATGCAATCATGTGCAAACAAGACAACAACTCCAAATACATATGGGAGAAAACGATTCTTTCAAAAGTTAGAAGTATCAGAGGCACCCCAAAAGGGCCATGCCATCAATGGAGGATTATGGTTTAAGGGGACTCTGCCATTGCATGTTGATAAGTGATACTGTTTCCATTGATAAGATTTCAGGAAATCTGTTAAGAGTGAGATCTGAAATGGCTTCATTTTTCTTTTTTTTTTTTTTTTTTTAGTTTTTAGTCTTCTTTCTAGCACTACTTACTGCACGTGCTCAAGATGAAGCCCCGTGTCCCTTGGGAGTGTATTACATTGCAAAGAAGAGAAGTGTGACTCAGACAGTTTTGACAGTGACTCCATAGCAAGAAAAAATCATAAACTCATTTAAGTCCTTCTCAATGCCACACAGTTACTTACAGAATATTGAGATCCTAAGAAAAACTTCAGGACTAGTGTCTGAGAGATATGGAATTACCTTTCAGCTGAGAGGCAGGACAAAGTGGGGAAGTTGGTAACTCAAAAGATTTGAGAAGTCCAGCCCCAGGTATCTGGATTGTCATCCCCAGTCTTTAGAAGGGGCTGAAAATTTCTGTTTCTCCAATGAGATGTCTTTTTTTCTAAGGAACTAGATTAGAAAAATCTAGGATGGAAGATGGGAACTCTCAAAGCAGCAGCCGGTGAAAATAGGATCAGGATTTTTTCCCCAATCAAGAGCTTTTATTGCATCTTTAAAATGTCACAGATGAGTCCGAAGTATCATCTGGCATCTTGCTGCTTCTGTAGCTGGACAATATAGATCTTATTCATCAGCCAGCTGAACTGTTCCTTTTTCAGAAACAGAGATAGCATCCGAAAGTTTTCTGATATCCTTGTTTTTAAGTATTGTAGCTTGCTGAATCAAAGCAGCTGAATTTGATACAAGTTCAATGTCATTTCCTTCAAAAATGAACTCATCTTTCTAGGTTTGAGATACTAAACAAGCAATGCCTGGCCTCATTTGAACCCTGTGGATGTATTTTTCACATCCCCCAAATTTCAGACTTCAACAAGAGAACCATTCTCCCAAATAATGATGTTGATGGGGAAGTGAGCATACAGAGACCTCATCTTGTAAATGGAAGCCCAGTGTGACACCCTTGACCATGTTCTGTACACGACTACAGATAGTGTGCACCATTGCTAGTTCCTTTCTATTTCCCTACCCTTTGTCAACCTGGAGCCTCATTTTTTTCTTTCCAAGGAGACTGAGTTCTACATTAATATGATTGAAGTCCCTCCACAGGGTGCCTCTGGGCCCTTCTCAATAATTGTGCATCCCTTCAGAGTGATGTCGACATTTTCTGGAATGTTGACAGTCTGATTCTGAGAATGGTCTTCATTCTTGCAGTAGATGCGGCAAAAAGAGTGGGATTAGGACATTGGACTAATGGGTGGACAAAGAGAAATTGACTAGAGGAGAGAAACATGATGTTGAAATGGTAGCAAATAGAAAATCTGAAAGTTTATCCTGCAGGAGGGCTAAAAATAATTTTATTCTGAATGAGAATGTGATTGCTAAGAATCACTCTTCAAGTAATCAAGGATTTAAATTTCCTTGTTCAGACTCAGAATTTAAATGGGAAAACTGATGCAGAAGACTTCAGGACCACTCTCCCCTCTTCACATGGCTGGCTTCTTCCTATCCTCTGGGTTTCAACTTTAAGATTGCATTCTTGCTCCGGACGCACAGGCTCAGCGGCCATGGCTCACAGGCCCAGCCGCTCCGCGGCATGTGGGATCTTCCCGGACTGGGGCACAAACCCGTGTCCCCTGCATCGGCAGGTGGACTCTCAACCACTGGCGCCACCAGGGAAGCCCAAGATTGCATTCTTAACATAAGGTTCTCCCTGACGACTTAGCAATTGGGGCTTATATAGTGCATTGAATGCAACACACGTGTGTTCTAAAGTCAAGTGGTTAGACACCGATGGGCCCCCAATACTGTTCATGGACATTTGCATCCCAGGTAGACGCTGTCAGAGCATCTGTGTCCTGCCCAGTTCCTGCTGGTCCTCTCTTCCAACTCCTCCTCACTGGCAGCCTCTTATAAACCTCTTGCCACTCTCCTGGAGGGCTCTCTCTGGCTGCAGGTGCATGATCCAGCACGCAGGCTGGAGGTATCTGTGAATCAATGCCTCCAGAAGCAGCCCTCAACAGTCATCCGATGGAAAATGTCGGATAAATACCCCAAACCTCACCTCTCAGGTGGGGCAACACTGAGGCATGTTATGCAAAGTCTCCCGATAGTCCCCAGAGGCCTGAGTCCCAGCTGCCCACATCAGGAATTCTGCTCATTTGCACACCTTTCGATTGGGTTTCTTTCCTTCCTTGCCTCCTTCTCCACTTGCCTTCCAGTGGTTCCTGGGATCGTCCCCCAGATAAACTATTTGCATTCACATCCTTATCTTAGAGTCTACTGGGGAAACCCATACTAAAACAGCATTTTTCCACATAAGAAAATTAACCAACTAAGGAGGAAAGTAGATGAAGACAAATTTGAACTAAAAATGACTGATGATTAGGAAACAAAGAATAACAGCAATTAAAAACCATAGAGAACACCCCTAGGGATGCACTGATCACTGTTTCCACCAAGCCTTTTGGGAGTTCGTACTCCCCACTGTGCACAGCAGCAGTGTACGTTTTCCAGTGCTGTGAAAAATTCAGCGGAAGCCAAATTCCATTGGAACCCTGACTTAACTGTTCTTATTAAACTCCAATATCATGCTATTTAAAACATATGAGGGACTTCCCTGGCGGTCCAGTGGTTAAGACTCTGCAATCCCAATGCAGGGGGTACGGGTTCAATCCCTGGTCAGGGAACTAAGATCCTGCATGCCATGAGGAATAGCCAAAAAAAAAAAAAAAAAAAAAAAAGTATGAATACTAAATTTTAGTAATAGTTAATTCCTCATATAGTCACTTACTAGTATGTAGCACTTGCTTATATGTATAAAATATGAAATGATATCATATGGTACATCATTTGCTCATAATAAAGAGAAAGTTGTGCTTTATCAGGTTCCTGAACTTTCAGGTTCCTGAAAGTCTTGTGGATACTTTCACCAACCCTGCACTAAATAGAGACCATACTGGGAAAAAAAAAAAAATTTGTTTTTCGCAAGCAAATGCCCACTGTTTTCCTGGCAGCTCGACCCCGGGACCAAACATACTTTAAACAGTTAAGTTCCTAGTCCCTGAAAGAGTAAACATAACTTCAGGGAGAAAAGAAAAACACACAATCTTACCAAGTTGCTTTTTTTTTTTTAACATCTTTATTGGAGTATAATTGCTTTACAATGTTGTGTTCGTTTCTGCTATATAACAAAGTGAATCAGCTATATGTATACATATATCCCCATATCCCCTCCCTCTTGCGTCTCCCTCCCACCCTCCCTATCCCACCCCTCTAGGAGGTCACAAAGCACCGAGCTGACCTCCCTGTGCTATGCAGCTGCTTCCCACTAGCTATCTATTTTACACTTGGTAGTGTATATATATAAAACTAAAAATAGAACTACCATATGACCCAGCAATCCCACTACTGGGCATATACCCTGAGAAAACCATAATTCAAAAAGATACATATACCACAATGTTCATTGCAGTTCTATTTAAAATAGCCAGGACATGGAAGCAACCTAAGTGTCCGTCGACAGGCGAATGGATAAAGGAGATGTGGCGCATATGCACAATGGAATATTACCAAGCCGTTGGGTTTGATATTTACTACTCTCTTTCTCCGGTCAAGGCTGCGGAGTATAAACTGGGCTCCAGCCAGGTTATAACCACTTTCCTTCAACAGTCATTTTCCAGGAACTTCTGTTTTCTGGAACAGATTTTTAAAAATAGTACCTGGGAGGAAATCAACCATGCTTATGTTGCTGAGTGATTCTAATATGTTTGAGGGGGCGCACGGCCCATCCATGTTAAATCATTCACTGTTTGCAGAGAACTTCCTTTGGATGTAGATTTTCTTATTCTCCACCAGTAGCAGCTATTTTTCTAGTCGCCTATATGTGTTTGCAAGTTTGTCTCCCTCAACTGGACTGTACACGAGTGGAGGGCTCTGATCTTGCCTAGTCTACCTCTGCCTGCCCGCGACAGTGCAGGGCAGTAAAGGGAGAGGGGAAGCCGGGCTCGTTGCGGGAGGGAAGAAGGAGGAGCCCTGAGGCGGGACTTCCGCTGCAGCGCTCTCTGCAGACGCCATCGATGGATGTGAATTTACCAACAGTTTGGCTTCCTTCCCTTCCCCAACAAGTTTCCCCCATTCCTTTAAGGTCTCCCTGAAGCCCTTCCTGAATAAACCATTTGAACATGATTCTTGCCTCAGGGCTTTCTTCTGGGGATCACCAACTGACTTCAACCCAGAGGACTGAGAATCAGAGCACTGGAAATATGCAAGTTAGTGGTTACCGTCTAGTTTTAGTTAACGGTCCTCGATTTCCAAGGAGGAGAAACCCATTCAGATTAACTTAGATGGAAAGTTTACAAAAGACTTAAATTCCAGAGGTACACCGTGGCCTTGTGGGAATTAGAAAGTCACCTTAAATGTGTTGGGGCCACACAGTCTCTCTTCTCTGATTCTCCTAGCACTTGTACTCATCTTTTTTGCTGCAGTTAATATTGTCTACGATGCTTTAATGTGCTGTGTTGGCACATGGCTGCAGCTTACTAAGGGAACAGAACGCTTGCCCTGTCTCTACAGAGAACAAACTAATTCAGTCTCTTAGTGCCCTAGGTCCAAATGCCAGGGGAAAAATTCAAAACACCAGAATCTGATTAGCCCACCTGGGGCAGGTGTCTGCTCCATGACAATCAGATGTTGCCTCAGAAGCAGGGTCACCTACCCCAACACAGCCACTTCTTCAACAGTACTGTGGACATGGGTGGGCTTTTTCAAGAGGGATTGTAGGCTCAAGGCAATGACTGACATCTTTAGGACAATCACAAGCCAAGACTTTTTTGTTTTGCCTTCAAACGTCTCAGTGGTGGCCCTGCCCTACCCTGTCAAGCATAGAGATCCCCACTCACTTGAATATGTTCCATCAACCTCAGTCTCATGGGCTTGTTCACCACGTATCAACATGCTAGGCTAACTCCATCTCCATGCCATCTGTCTCACTGGCCCTCAGATGATACAGGCTTTGGCTTTGTTTCTACAAACACTATCCTTCCTTTATTTCCTACCTTCTCCATGAAGCCTTTCCCAAGAATTCCAATCCTCCCCTAATGCCAATGCATTATTTATATTTTGTCCATTTGCCCGTGTTGCATGGTAGAAGCAAGGTTATCTTCCCTATTCAGTAAGCCCCTCAAATCAGTGGGACATCATACTTCCTGTTTCTATTGCTTCCCCTACAGCACTTGGCATCATTCTAAGCATACAGTCAGCAACACACAGATACTCTGCTTCATGTATTGACTGAAGTAACTAAGCTTTTCTACAGCACTTACTTCAGTGCCTTCCTCGTAGCTGGAATAACAAGCCTTTGAATTTCCACCCCTCAGGTGGTACCACTGCAATGTGAGCTCGCTCTACTACCAACTGCCTGTATCTTCATCTCTCACCAGAGGGTGTCCTCCCAAACAGCAGAAAGCCACCCTGGCCTCAGACACAGTAAACTGGACAGTCTGGGCAGTTAACCGCTGGCAGCCTTCCACCAGTGATGCTTAGAGGCAGGTGGATATATAACCCAAATCCCTTTCCCTCCATAAGTCAACTCTGAGTCTTGTACATCAACTCCCAGAGTTTCCCACTGGGCTTGAGCTGTGGCCGCCCACGGTGGTAACTTGCTCCATAAGGCTGCCTACCCTTCCTGTGTCACCTCCACACCTCCCTGATAGTGTTTCCTGGGACCGCCTCTCACGTAAACTACTTACACTTGAATTCTTGTCTCAGGGTCTGCTACAAAAGAGGGAACCTACACTAAGACAAGATTCAATAAATACTCATGATTGAAGGAAAAGGTGATTTTGCCTTCCCCCTCACAGGCCAAGAAGCCAGGCCAGGGGCAGGGTTGGATTTCTCAAGCCCAGAGAGGATAGAAGTCTCAATTTCCATGCTGTACCTCAAAAGTGGAAATACCCAGAAAGGAGAGGCTTCATGGGAATCAGTTTAAAACACAAAGCACTGTATCCTTGGGGGCAGATGTGAAGTTCACGGTACCCAGCTAGGTCTAGAGAAGGCAGGTGCTGACAACACAGCTGCCCACAGTTTACTGGCCCAATTTGGGATGGGTGATATATATCTTGGCAGCCCAGAAGCCAGACCCCCATTTTTCCTGGTTTCCACTAATACATAACAGAGATGAACCGAGGAAAAATAATAACTACTCTTAGACTTTTTGCTAACCTTGATGGACTATATTTGACTTGAGTTATAAAATCAGAAAAATGTCCCCTCTCTTGCATCTTAAATTTTGGAAAAATTTCTACCTGCTAAAATAGTTTTCCAGAAATGAAGCGGACAAAAGCCATACAAATGCTTCAAGGATGATGGGAAAAAGCAGTTAACCCGGATCAACTGGAAGGGCAGCTTGAACATTTCTGATGGTTGATTGCATAACCATCAAGTTCTTGAACATCTAACATGCTAGTCCTTTGTTTGCTGGAGGAATGCAATTGCTCAATGAAATGCGAAAGAACTTGGCAAGGACCGTTTTCATGATTATCTACCAAGTTCTTGCTTTAGCTTGTTTGCTTAATCAAATGTCTACTTATGATCTCTTTGAGAGGTTCTAAATTTCATTAGCTCTTTCCTTAAAGAGAAGTTAATCTGCTCAGGAAGGAAGGCTTATTCATCACAGGTCAGAGAACATTAGCACTTCCTAATAATTAGTTCCAAGCCCCAGTTTCTAGACGACTAACCAGTTCAGCAAAATCCTGGTTC
>NW_006775844.1:278845-288356 GCF_000442215.2 Lipotes vexillifer
TTTTCAGCAGACCACTGCAACCAGTGCAAAATGTAACATCGCATTGAACTGTTTTGTCATTACAGTCCCAACGTTTGGCTATAGCTAAGCAACAATTAGACCAAATGATGCTTGTCTTTTCATTGAGGGGGATCTACAGAACAGCTCTCTGTCATAACTTTAATTTGAGATCTGCCCGCTATCCTGATGAAAACCATCTTAATGAACTTGTGAATTTCTCATTGTCTTCTATTGTAAAAATGTACAGCAAGTTTCCTGCTCTGCTATGCATAATCAGAAGGTGAACACCCTCACTGCTGTGGACTTGAACTTGAATAAAAACTTTGTCTTCTCAGAAAGGTGGCATGCTAGATGGAGGAGGGGCTTATAAAAGCCTTTAGTTTACAAATGAAGGATGTCTTCCCTCTGCACATTATCATGGTAGCCAGAATAATGGACCCTTCCCCCAAAATGTCCACATCTTAATCCTTGGAACCTGTGAATATGTTTCCTTACATGGCAAAATGGTCTTTGCAGATGTGATGAAGTGAAGGATCTTGAGATGTAGAGTTATTCTGGATTATCTGGGTAGGCTCAACCTAATTACAAGGGTTCTTAAAATCACAGAATCTTTCCCTGTTGTAGTCGGAAGGAAATATGACTACAGAAGAGTGGCCAAAGGCATGTAATCTTGCTAGCTTTGAAAATGGAGGAAGAGGTCACAAGCCAAGGAATGTGGCTGGTTCTAGAAGCTGGAAAAGACAAGAAATAGATTCTCTCTTAGAGCCTTCAGAAATGATCACTGCCCTGCTGACACCTTGATTTCGGCCCAGTGAGTCCTGTATTAGACTTCTGATGTCCAAAACTATAAGATGATAAATGTGTGTTGTTATAAGCCACTAAGTTTGTGGTAATTTGTTGCAGCAGCAATAAAAAACTAATACAGTTATACTTCAATAATTCCTGGAAAAACTTAAGTAAGAAGAGAAAAAATATATTATGGTAAAGTAATTTCTTCTCCCCCAAAATATCTAGAAGTGTGACTTTTCTTTTTTCTTTTCTTTTCCACCATCCAGGATTAATAGCTATTAACTCTTTGTGTTTGTGGCCTTTCGTTCTGTTTTGTAAAAAAGTACAATATTCATTACAGTTGAACCTCAGGTCCCCTTTAGCCATAACGCCAATTGCATTCCCTGACCCACTCCACCAATCCTAATCATATTTTAACATATATTTTTATAATCTATTAAAAATATTATATATAAATGTATAATCATTAGTGTGCACTTTAAATTTTTCCATATAATGTCATAGAATTAAGGGCTATTTGACAAAAGTTGGAAAACAGGACACAAAGTCACTACCAAAGATGATGCATCTTAAGAAAGAAAGAGAGGTCTAGCTGATAACTCCTTGGCTTCTCCCTGTTTTCCCTTTGCTTTCTATCTCCTGTCTCCTGGCCACATTTCCCACAGGCCAAATGCAGCCAGAAGCCAATTGGCTGGGAAGTCCGAGAAATGTAGTTTGCAGGATGAGCCCTCTGCAGTGCAGAAGAGGACAGGGGAGTGTGGAGAATGGAGCTGAAAGCAAGCTGGCAAATGCTTTGCAGGGTGTATGCTAGATTTACAATGAAGTCCTTTAAAAACCCTACAATTTTCAGCTTTCCAGAATGAGGGTCATATATTTTTTGTTTTGTTACCTGTTTGTGCCAGAGGACCTTTGAATGCTTAAAAGGAAATTCTGAAGAAGTCCCTACCATGGGGAAGGGGGCCCAGTGGGACCGGAGACCCCCAGTTGGCAGGCCCCTTGAGACTCGAGCCCTCATTTACCTTCTGCTATAACTGTATCTTCCAGCTTCTGAGCGGGAAGAACGACTCTAGAATCATGATCTCTGGAAAGTGGGAGAAATGAAGCAAAAATGAAGCTTCCCAGGGTGGGCAGATTATTTCAATAAAAATATCAGACGTATATAAATGAAAACATTGACAAGACAGTAACAAAAATATGCAATCTGAAAAGATTTCTGGAAACAATCTACGATATCTCCTATTTTGCATTAAATAGGATATTTCCCTTTTTATTTTATTGATTGATTGATTTTTTTTTTACATCTTTATTGGAGTATAATTGCTTTACAATGGTGTGTTAGTTTCTGCTTTATAACAAAGTGAATCAGTTATACATATACATATGTTCCCATATCTCTTCCCTCTTGCGTCTCCCTCCCTCCCACCCTCCCTATCCCACCCCTCTAGGTGGTCATATTATTTTTGATTATTATTACTTTTGGCCTTGCCACACAGCACGTAGGATTTTATTTTATTTTATTTATTTTTTTTTTTTTTGCGGTACACAGGCCTCTCACTGTTGTGGCCTCTCCCGTTGCGGAGCACAGGCTCCGGACGCGCAGGCCCAGCGGCCATGGCTCACGGGCCCAGCTGCTCCGCAGCATGTGGGATCCTCCCGGACCGGGGCACGAACCCGCGTCCCCTGCATCGGCAGGCGGACTCTCAACCACTGCGCCACCAGGGAAGCCCAGCACGTAGGATTTTAGTTCCCCGACTAAGGATAGAACCCACGCCCCCTACAGTGGAAGTGCGGAGTTCCACTGGACTGCTGGGGAAATCCCTTTTTCTTTTCAAAATAAAATCTTCAGAAATTCATGTTTTTCACCCTTCAACTTGAAAAGCGTCACATAGACCAAGAGAACAAACCAAAGGATTGTTCACTGATCAAATAATAACATGAAAAATAATCAAAACTTTAATTAGATTGTTCCAGACTTTTATAAGGAAAACTAACATCAGAGGGGTTGTTGACACATTTCTTCAATGTTTTTTCAGCGTAGAAGCTCACATCCTGAAAGCTCTCAGGTTCAGAGGTTGATAAGCTCCACCCTATAGAGTACAAGTAGGGTCTTCAAATCACTATTTAGACAGAAACTATAGACCAGCACCATCCAATAGAAATATGACATGAGCCATGTTCAAAAAAATAAAAGGTGGTGGGCGAAGTAAGTGAAGGAGGTCAAAAAAGGTACAAATTTCTAATTATGAAATAAGTCATGGGGATAAAATGTACAGCATGGTGACTATAGTCAATAATGCTGTATTGCATATCTGAAAGTAGCTAGAAGAGTGGATCTTGAAGAAAAACAAAAACAAAAACAGAAACTGGTGAAATTAATTTTAAGAATATTTTAAACTCAGTATATCAAAAATATTATCATTTCAACATGTAATCAATATAAAAATAAAATAATTTTGCTCTTTTTCAAACCTAATCTTTGAAATCTTACATGTATTTTACACTTTCACCATGTCTCAATTCAGATACTAAATTTTTATTGGAAATACTTGATTTGTATTCAGATTTTATAAAACAGTTGCTAAGAAAAATTCATGTACTCTGGTTGTTCCAAGCATACATTAAAAAAAAGTTCTTCAGTAACTGAATCAAGTATAAGTTTTTAAATTTAATTTTAGATTAAAATTAAATAAAATTAAAAATTCAGTTTCTCACTCATAACGGCCGCAGTTTCTGTGCTCAGCACATACATGCGGCTCACAGCTACTATACTGAACAGCAAAACACTCCATCAGAGACAAGGACTTGTAAAAACCTGAGGTTTTTCTCACCTTTATAACTTTTTCATGCTGCTTTTTGAGGTGACCTGTTTTTTCTTCATAAGGATTAATCTGAAGCCTTTAAGTAAAAAAAGTACCTGTGTTCTTGTTACTGGTGTCAACAAGGAAGCAATGGCTAGAGAAGGAGGGAAGCTTCATGTAAGAGTGAGAGGATGTTTGTAGGCCATCAAAGAAAGAAAAGCAGCCTAACTCTCCAAGGTCTTCTGGACAGAAAGAATGGAGCCTCCCAGAGCAGAAGAATGGGCTTGGGAAGTGACCTTGTTCACTTTCAGACAGGGCTCTTTGTCACAAATGACAGATACTTGATTCAAACTGGCTTTGACAATGAAGGTTCTCTGTGAGCTTAAGGAACTAAAAAGTCTGCAGGCTCTGTAATGAGAAGCTCAGGCATGGCTGAATCCAGGGGCTCAAATAATATCCTTAGGAATTGATTTATCTCAGTCTCTCAACATCTGTGCCCACTGTATTGCTTTCAATCTCAGAGTTTCTCCAACAGTGGCAAGATGGCTGCCAGCTATCCCAACCTCATGTCCTGTTCTTCACATCCCTACCAGAGAGGATGCTTCTTTCCTAAAAGACCCAGCGTAAGTCCTAGGACTGATGGTCATTGTCCTCTGCTTGGGTCACATGGTCACTTGATCATTTCTTAAATAATCCCCAGGCCTGATTGACTTTCCAACCTTGGAGATGGAGCATTGGATCTGCCCACTCAAACCACGCGGACTCAATGAGGGAGCGTGGTTCCCAGGGAAAATCAGGTTGCTGTCACCAGGGAGAGAGAGAAGCATGCTGGGCAGGAAAAATCTTTTGTATGTCAAATCAAGACGCTTGGCAATGAGGAGGCTAGTTGGTTCCCCCCAAAATGATTATGGTTATTCAGATTTTATGTGGCTTCATTAGAAATACTGTATCATCTGTCAGGAGTTCCATCTCCTTTTTCCATTAGTCTTTTGGGAATCCACACCTTTTTCAAGTTACTTAACCTTGAGGAAGTTGTTTAACCTCAGTGTGCTTCAGAGTTTCCATCTGTAAAATGGGGACAATAATAGGACCTACCTATCACATTTATAATAAAAATTAAATAAGCTAATATGTGTGATATATGAGATAGACAATTTATGAATAGAGTCTGGCAGATGATAAGTTCTAAAAAATTCCACTAAATAAACATGCAAAAATGTGATATTATATACTTTTCTTAGAAGATTCATTGCCTTCTCAAATGAGTTCATATATGGCTCTTTCTGTCAAAGTAGGTTTCAGAGAGAGGAGAGACTACTGAAAATGTTTATTGGATCAATGAATGAATCCCATTGTCAGAGTTAAGGATGTATATACTTTTTTTTTTCCAAAGGCATACCTATGTCCTTAAATACAGTTTGCCTGTATTGTGATTTCTCTCTTAGGAGCATATGTCAGAGTTTAATTAAATTTAAACCAGTGCATTCCTCCTGTCAAAGACACTCTGACTCTGGTTAATGTAATGGCACCAAGGAACAATCTGGGTATTGTGATCATCATAAGGAATTGTCTCCATCTCTATTCTATTCTTATTGTCCCAATACTTGGTTTAATCAAGTTATAGGAATTATAGTAAATGGGGATTATCTGGGAAAATACTCCTTGAGAAATCAAGGGACCATCTCCAGTTGCCTCTGCTGGGGAAAGCAGGACTCAGTTCCTACTTGGGGGATGAAAACACCCAGACACGGAGGGAGACTGAGGTTGAGAATTGCCTGAGACCGAGGCTCCTGAAAATGCCGAGTTGATATCTGATGAGAAGGTGAGCCTCAAAATCATTCAATTCAATTCAATTGATTCAAGGTACAACATGCTTTGCCTTCCCTAAAGGACTAGTCCCCTGTATCCATCCCTTCCCTCACACCTGGTCTAAAATGACCACCCTGAGGCCACTTCACTGCCTAGGCACTGCCTTCAGTAGACCCTTGCCTGTTCCAAGCACATTTGCCACCTGCAAGGACACACATTCACATCCTGGCCCCCCACCACTGTCACACAGATAACGTATTAGATCCCCCCATTCCTCACCCCTCACTGTACCCATACCTTGCCGTAAATAGCTTTGCAGTTCCTTCCACTAGAAATCTTGCTTTGGTCCCACATGGGCTTACTTTGGCCAGTGGAATATGGACAGAAATGGTAGTGAATCAATTCTGAGCCTACACCCAAAGAGGCAGCACACTTTCTGCTTGCTTCTCTTGTGCAGAGTTCTGCCACATCATTCCTCTGGCTCCAGAGGAGTGAAACATGTATGGAACAGAGCCACCCTGGCAAATCAGCGAAACTGTGAGCATGACAATGCATGTTTATTATTAGCCATTGAGATTTGGGCTGCTTCGTTACATAGTATGGCTCAGTTATAGTTGACTGGTAAACGAGCTATCAGCCAAGAGGGAGCAAGGGAGGCTCTGAGAGTCTTGGCCACAGCAGGTGAAGTTTTCCGCAGGGGTGGCAGAATTTGTAGCATCATCACTGCAGCCATTCCTTATCCCTCCTTCCTTGCTTTCTGTAATTATAGAATCTAAAAAGTGAAATGCCCAAGTTTCCAGAATGTTTTACAGCTGGGCCATCTGAGCCAGTTCTAGTCGACGACATAGAAGTAGAGATTTGCAGGGGACTCCTGAGAAAACTTTTGCTGTTTGAACACAAGAGAGACTTCCGGTACCGCCCTCCTCCCTTCTTCCTGCCTCGGAGGCAGTCGCGATGCCTGAATCCATAGCAGCCAACTTGCAACCAGGAGGTGAGCAGCATGAGGTTGAAAAACCAACAGCTTAAGGAAGACAGGAAGAAGATGGAAAAATCCTGGGTGCTTGATGAGATTGCTGAATAGCTGAACCAGCAGCAACCAATGCCTATCTCTGGTTTTCTTTTAACGTGAGATACAATCAGTGTCCCTTTTGTTTAGACCCCTGTTAGATGGGGTTCTGATATCTAAAGTGAAATGCATTCCCTGATGATATGCCTATTTTCTGGTTGGACTTGGGTCTGGCCCAGTCTGTTTACATCAGAAAGATGATGCTGTTTCCTCACTGGGTATTGGAGGACCTGAGATAGAAGGAAACTCCAAAGGTTTCGTAACCATTGTGGGGAAGGAGACGGAAGCAGCAGTCTCAGCTTTTAACATCAGATAGGAGTCCCCTAGGAACTGAGACAGGGGAAGCTTTGATTACTACTCTCTCTGTCCTGACCCATTTGATCCATTAAAATCCAACCCACCCATCATTCTTAGCCTGTTCCATGAAGCTTTTTCGAATTCCATCCAGAATGACTCACTACTTTCTCTGAATTCCTCGAGTTGTTTGTTTGCTTGTTTATTTCAGCCTATGTGTGCCCCTCAGTTGACACATCACACTTGGCTCTGCATGAGTCCAGCTGTGTATGTGTCTTATCTTCCCTACAAGGATAGTGTCTTAGTAGCCCCTGAAGAATCTCTTGTAGAACCTAGCAGACACTGGTCGACATGCATCAGGCCTTTAGAACTAGTGGTAACTATGAATCAAATAAAATGCATATGAACTTGCTTTATAGCAAGGCTAGCATCACATCCAGGTTTGTGTGTGTATCTGGAAACCTAATTAGGGATTGGCAGCAGAAACAGTTCAGTTTAGGATACCCTCTACTATAGAGGAAGCAGATTAAGAAAGAAATGAGGGGACAAAAGAGAGGAGAAATAAAGAACAATCCAAAGTCACCTCCAAAGAGACCAGAGTCTGTATAATTTATTCCCTCTTGGGAATGTTCCTATCAGAAGTTCTGATGACAAAGAGTCAGCAACCTGGCGTGGTTTTGCATTTCTATCCTGTGCCTTAAAATATATGTTGGATCGTTTAGAATTTTTAGCTTCCACTTTAGTTAAAAAGAAGAGGGAAACTTCAATCTGGGCAGTGCCTGAACTCATAGTTAAGAAGTGGGGTGGTGCGGTCTCGGACTAGGTTCCCCAGAAGTAGGGCAAATGGCTTATGTGGGAAGTGATTCCAGGAAACACAGGGGAGACTGTGGAAATGGCGGTGACGGGAAGGAAGCGAACATGGGTGGGTTAATGAGTAAGTTACACCTGTGTGTACCTGGATCTTGGTCCTGGCAGGGAGCTCTGTGTAGACCCCACCTCCAAATTGTTCCACTATGTAAAAAAAGTCACTAAACCAGTGTTGGAAGAAAATATTATTTTTATAAAAGGCTTTGATTGGTAGGCTTGGAGTTCCTTTTTTGGTTCCTTATAATTGCCTAAACTTTACATATTTTCCGTGATGAACATGCACCACTTTTATAAGTTCCTCACAAAATCTTTGAGAAAACATGTCACTCATTACCAATAATGATTCCAAAATGATTTTGCTGACTTGACCCATCCGAGTCTCTGCTGTTAACTTCTGTTTAGCTCAAGGGTACCAGCTCCCAGGAGGTTAGCATCCTCAGCTCTGTCATCCTCATTCCCCAAGATGTCCATGTCACACTCCCTCCCACCAGTATGCATTCATTCTTTTAAGAAAATATAGAGGCCCCGCTGTGTGCCGGGCACTGCCCTAGGCACTAAACAAAACCAGACATTGTCCCAGCCCTCATGGAAGGAACTGAGTAATAAAATAAAGCAAAATTTAAAGATTCTGTCTTTCAGAAGCACTGTGCAGGAGTGTTTTTCTGTGGGAATTCTATGAGGTCCCAGTTCTCCGGGAAACTATGGTAGGAGATTTAGATCCAACGGGGAAGCTGCCCTTAGGAAGTGAGGTTGAACCTAAGATCTGAAGGGTGCAGAGGAGTTAACCGGGCAAATGTTAATTGCATTTCTAATGTGCGCATGGGGTCATCATGTTGGGGTCTTGGGACGCTACGTTCAAACCTCTGTCCTCAAAGACATAGCTATCTAATTGTCAGCCTACAATCAAGTTTCCTAAAATAACAGAGAGGAAAAAAAACCAAAACAAAACATTGTTGGATCAAGTCCCCCAGTGTCTATAGGAAGATGTGAGAGTTCAAAGGAAGAGGCAATCAATAAAGCGAAGTAGACAGGAAAGCCTCTTTGGAGGAAATGTAGCTCGGGTTCAGGTTTTATGCCAGCAACAAGGAAAGGTTCCCACGGAAGGGGAACAGCACACACAAATGCTCAGAGAGCTCAATGTCAGGGATCCTTCTATTGAACAGTGAGATGACCAGCAAGATGAGAGTATCAGATAGGTATTAAGTGGAAGAGATGGCCTGTCCTTGGAAGCCGGGTAAAGATTCTTGGACTTGATGTGATGGGAACTAAGGAGCAAAGACTGCCAAAAGGCAGGCATTACCTACAGGAGGATTGATGCCGCTGACTTTACCCCTGGGAAGGAGGGGAGCCAGAGGGGCTGGCCACAGTGATCCAGACAGCAAGAGAGAGCCTTCTTCCTTGTATCCATGGTAAACTAGGATTTAAGAGGTTCACGGAATTTTTAGCTTCTGAAAAAGAAATTTCTATTAGAAAGGGAAACATCATTATATTACTTGATAGAATTGGTCTCATCTCATTTATTTTATCCATCTTTCTCTTACAGCCAAGGAAATATACTGAAGCCCAACCAATTTCTTTCCTTTCCCAGAAGCTCTCCACAGGAAAGAGACCATATTTGCAAGTAATCTGGGACTCGGCCCTCCTGGAGCACACCCATGGAGTGGGAGACTCCACTCCTGCTCTAAGGAACACCTCTTCCCGATCTGTAACCTTCCCGACTCACAAAAGTTGCTGCCAGGGGCTTCCCTGGTGGCACAGTGGTTGAGAATCCGCCTGCCTATGCAGGGGACACAGGTTCATGCCCCGGTCCGGGAAGATCCCACATGCCGCGGAGCGGCTGGGCCCGTGAGCCATGGCCGCTGAGCCTGCGCGTCCGGAGCCTGTGCTC
>NW_006775844.1:288551-305936 GCF_000442215.2 Lipotes vexillifer
AAAAAAAAAAAAAAAAAAAAAGTTGCTGCCAGCCGTGGTGGGGTGGGAGCAAGGGCAGGATGTATAGGTCATGCTGACAAAGGGTCTTCATTGCTGGAGGGGGCTGCAGAGGCATAAGGGCGGGGCTGGGGGATCGCTTCCCTAGCAGAGGCTGATGGACCAAGCAGTGCCCATTCTGCCCCATTGCTTCCCATGACCAGCAGTTCCTCTGGCTAGATCATACCTTTTTAGGCCATTTTCTACCATGTCCCCCTACTGAGATAGCCCCTCCTGTGTTCTAGATCTCTCCAGGAAAGGTGAGTTTCTAAGTTCTACGGTGCTCTGTCTTAGTGAACACTTTAAGGGCCTTTTGAGCAGCAGTAGAGGAATCAGCTTTACCCCTGCTTCAGCGCACACTGTAAATCCCCAATCAGGACAGCGCTAGAATTTTCTACACGGGACACATTAACAGGTGGCAATCTGGAGCTTCGCTCAAAACTCTGTTTGCCTACAAAGATGCTGTTTTTGTTTTGATTTTATGTTTACTGGGGCAGCACATGGAAGTAATGGGGTACGACGGTCCACAGCTTCCAAGCTTGTCCCTAATACCACCCCTGAGCCCTACAACTAGGCTTCTTTTCAGTTACAGACTCTCATAAAAAGTCCTACACCCTCATCTGTACTTTTGCACCAAGGACAGACAGAGGCTTGCAAATGCAGAAATCATTTACAGTGAATAAATTGGTCAATTAATTATCTAACTTCCCTACAGAGCTGGTTACTGCCTTCTTGTGGGAAGGTGAACACCTGCTGAGAAGGTTCTCAGGAATCAGCTTACACCCAAACACCCCACCCAGAACAGACCTTTCAGCTCCCTGCCTGGGGCTTCTCTCAGAAACAGGAGTTTTTCTGGATCTCCTCTGCCCTCTAGTGGCTGTCTCAGGCTGAAATCCTGCCTAAAGTCAGCAGCCGTTCCACATCCTCCTAAAACTACGACCAGCCCTGAATTTAAAAAGAAAGGAAGAAAAAACACATATCCTTTCTTCTGCTTCTCCTAAGCGCAAAAAAGAAAATTTAGGGATGTCTAGTTTCTGACAACATCAAGGTTCATCTGGCGTCTTAACATTGCCCTGGTTGGTTTGTGTTTTAAAACTTTGATAGCATCTTGCTGCCTGCTCTGTACCCCAAATGGCTTTCCCCGTGCCCCCAATATATACTTTATTTGGTCTTTATGTTTGTTTCAGAGCATCACTGAGCGTCTTTTTCTCAAAAAAGAAAAGAAAGAAAGAAACACAGGAATGGCTTAACTGTATCCTTTAAGTTGAGAAGGGCAGATTTCCCTGCCCGACCCACCAAGGTGCCCTCGCAAAGCCTCTGCGTGATTCCAGGCGCCAGGGGCGTCACAGTGAGCCTTGGCAGGACCAGGGATGCTGCTGTCTTTTTTGACTTTGGTAGGTAGGTGTGGTTTGAAATTGGCTACATTGGTCATTTTTATGAATCGATTTTTACAAACCCATGGGAAGTGTTTCTAATATAAATAGCCTGCATTATTCTTGTATCACCTTCATCTGACCCCTAGGAGCGCTAAAGAAAAGCCCATCACACTTACCTGGCCTTCAGCCTGAAGCAGACAAATAAGCCACTGGCCAGGATGAGACTGGAGGAGGAGACAGCACATCTGATGACACTTCTATTCCCTTGGCTGAAAGGAAAAGACGAATATTTGCTGGGCTTGTTCTCTGTACTGACCGTTAAGTATCTCATCTAGTGGGGCAGGTATGACCATCTCCATTTTACAGACGAGGACATTGAGACACAGAGTTAAATGGTTTTCCCAAGATCAAACAACTATGTAAGAGGCAAGGTTAAGATTCAAACCCGGTTCTGACTCTCTAAGGCCCACTCTTTACCCAACTCTTGCCTCTTATCTTACTTACCTTTGGGTTTCAGGTCCTTGCCTCAAAGTCTATGTGAATGGTGCCTTCTGGGGTTGCGCACTGTGCAGCCTGCAGGTCTGTCCAGAGTGGCTCAAAATTGGATTGGCTTGAAACCCTCCCATGACCAGATTCTAAGCCTGGCCTGAAAACTAGAGTCTTGCTGCTCAAAGTGTGGTCCCCAAAACTGCAGCATCAGCGATACCTGGGAGCTTCTTAGAAATGAAAATTAGTGGGCCCCACCCCAGACCCAGTGAATCACAAATTTCAAGGTTTGAGATTAGAAATGTATACCCAGCTCTTCTCAGCTTTGATGTGCACTCAGATCACCTGGGGGTCTTGTTAAATGCAGATTCTGATTCAGGAAGGCTGAGGAGATGGTGCTGAGCTTCTGCTTCTCTAACCAGCTCCCAGGCAATGCCAACATCGTGAGCTACATTTGGAATAGCATGCCCCTAGATCAAATTCTCAAACTTGAGTCTGCATTCAAATCACCTGGGGGGTTGGTAAAACAGGTTACTGGGGCCCCATCCCAAGAAATTCTGATTCAGAGGGTCTGGGATAGGGCCCAAGAATTTTCTTTTCTAACAAGTTCCCAGGTGATGCTGGTATAGGGACCCTATAGAGAACCACCATTCTAGCCTATAAGAACTTCCTTCAGTTAGACAATTAACCCCATGCTTTTTGGCTTTGCATTTTCATGAAGCCCTACTTAGTCCTAAAATCCTGGCATCCTGGCATCTTAGAGCTGAAAATAACTTCATAGACCAAAGGCAAAGCCAGGATGAAGCAGCCAGACTTACTCTATTCAATGTTGTTACTCTGCATCCTGCTGGCTCTGAAGCTCCATAAATTTTCCAGCATCTAGCAATTACAGTGTTTATGGTGAGCTCTGCATTTCAGGCCAGTTTTGTAAGCACTTGCATCCCTATCAGACACATATGTCATTGACAAAATCCATAAAAACTCAGGGACCTCCTACCTCACGGCTGTGTGAAAAGAGGGCTTTGGAAAAAACCAGCAGCCAGGCTGGCAGCCATGGTGGAGAGAAAATGCAGCAGCTAGCAGGCAAACCCAGACAAGGTGATTCAGCACAGAGGCCCTGGAACAAAGTAATAAACCAGGATACTGACGGCTACTGGCACTCACATTCTGCTGGGCAACCCTGAGAAGGTCATTTACTCTCTGTGCCAGAGAAGATGCTTTTCCTTAAGGTAAACAATACTCTAATTCAAGGAAATACATGTAAGAGACGGTCTCATATAAGAACTTAGATCAGTTAGTTTCTGTTACCTGACAAATCATCCAATACTTAGTGGCTTAAAGAACAACCATTTATTAATAATGCTCATGAATATTTGAGAAAAAGTAGTACTGTATATTTTCTTGAAGCCTAGGCTTGGAACTGGCATGCCATCACTTCCACCACATTCTATTGGCCAAAGCAAGACCCAAGACCAGCCCACTGCTGGATGGGAGAAGCTGTAACATCACATAGTAAAGATGTAGGGGAAGGGGGAGTTTATGGCCATTTTGCAAAATCTACCACAGAAGAGTTTTCTGAGTTTGGGAGACCCTGACACAAAGATTCCAAAGCCAGTGGTTTCAATGGTTACTTGGAAAGTGAAGGAAATACTGGTAGGGGCGTAGGGTTTGAGACCCAGAGGAAAGCGTCTGGTAAAGTGTGCGTAACCCGGCCAGCCAGCGCTCTCGCAGATGGAGCTTAATTCCACTGGAAAACTCTGGGAGTGTTGGACACATGCCTTTTTGTTATCCTACCTGAGAGAAGGAGCTAAGATATCTATACATCAATTCCTAGCAGTCATTTGTTGAGGACTGCTCCTAGGGGACACGGGTTCCCCGTTACTTCAGCCTCCCAGACTGGGCAGAGTGGTCCCAGAGGTATGCAGGTCCTGGTAGCTGTGCACCGAAGATGTAAGTGTAGGGAGATATAGGGACACCAATAGTAACTCCTGCAGTGCAATGATGATTAAAGAAAAGAAGAAAAAAAACCCTCAAGCTTTGGTTTTAAGTTCTTCTGGTAATAACATCTTTTCTTCCCTGTTTTAAAGTCTATTTGCTTT
The DNA here is from genome assembly GCF_000442215.2 of Lipotes vexillifer. Taxonomy (NCBI): domain Eukaryota; kingdom Metazoa; phylum Chordata; class Mammalia; order Artiodactyla; family Lipotidae; genus Lipotes; species Lipotes vexillifer. The sequence goes on from NW_006775844.1 coordinate 292,549, forward strand.
ATTTGAGGTGACGCCTCATTTCTTTTTCTGGCAAAGGTTGGAACACTAGATAGCGTCATATCAAGTTGTCCTGCAGCTCCAGATACAAAATGGAACTGAACAATTCACAGCATGAGTTGAGAACAAAGAGTCGTGTCTGCTGTAGCAGTGGTGGACCACTTCAGCTCTACCAAGAACATCACTCTGTCTGAACTTGCCCTGTGCAGCAACGTCACAAACCATGGAGGGCCAGAGCACAAAGGGCAGGCAGAGGTCACTGACATTTTCTAAGGTATGGGATTCCCAAAATCCCTGTAAGGGAGCAGTAGGGAGAATGAAACTTTCTACCCCCAGAAAGGTCTTTGAACTGTATGAAAAATGGGCTGAAAGGAAAAACACTAAACTTATAGTAGAGATTTATTTTGGGGGGGTGGGAGTGGAGAGGGGATAGTAAATGATGTTGAAAGTGGGGGTTCAAGTTATTTAACATTTTATTTTAAATATTTACCAAAAATGAGACAAAATGTCAGCACTGACCAATTCTTTGTAATAGATACTAGGTAGTTGCCATATTATTATCTCCTTTACTTTTTCTTAAATTTCAAAAAAGCGTGTTGGGCACAAGGTTGGGTGGGGGCAGAGAATGTTCTCCTGTAATTAGCAAGGTCTGGTAGGCTTATAGAAGTAACACTGATCTGTTTCTTGAGTAACATTTGATAAATATTTCCCCTTACTGAACCTTCATTTCCTTGTTCATAAAATGAAAATAATAATAGTAGCAACATCAGGGACTTGTTGTAAGCCTCAGATGATATACCCTACTGCCCAGCATGGTACCCCAAAGGAAATCGTCCCTCAGAAAATGCTCACTGCTCCCTTTATCCCTCCTGATGCGCAGCATGGATTAGGATCCCCTCACGTGGAGTCAAACAAGACAATTGGCTAGTTATCTAGATAAGGCTAGAAACAGAAAAATCTTAAATAAAGCCTTATCCTGACTCCTCTGAGTCCAGGGACAGCGTTGGTCTAAGAAAAAAGAAAAAGAAAACCCTTTCAGGAATGGCTAGAGAGAGAGAACCCCGCCTTGTGGAAACAGGGATTCTGGAATTTAGCAATAAGTATTTTCTAAATTTTCTCAAGGCTTTAAAATCTTCTACATTGAAGGGGCACTAACCTAGTTCTAGAACAGACCTAGGTGCCTTGGTAGGACTTGTAAAGAGATACTCCTTTCTCCTTTGAGTGTAATGAGGATTCTTAATTTTTTTATACAATTAGGGAAAGCCCATAGCCAGCCTTAACAACACAGAATACCATGAGGAAAAGAGAGAGAGAGGGACGTAATGGGCCAGTAAGAGTGGAAGATATGGAACGTGATCTATTAAATTAGGAGTTAGAGCCTGACCTCTAGGAGAGAAGGCTTCTCTGGCCTCTCTACATCTTGCCTGGGAAGCTGAGGGAAGTCTTAGAAGGGAATGCAGCATTCCTCAGAGTCTTGTTTTATCTGGGATTCTCTGAATCTGGAAAAGATCGTCCTTAAGCACAGAGTGAGAAGCCATTGGTCTGGGCTTGCTCTGTGCAAGGGTTACAAATAATCTCAGCCTTCTCTACACTTCAGGGTCTGCAGGAGGGGTGTGTGTGTGTGTGTGTGTGTGTGTGTGTGTGTTTGTGTGTGTGTTGTGTACAGGGCTTCCCATCCATTCTGTATCAGTTACCTATTACCACAACAGTGCTGCATAATAAACCATCCCAAAATTAGTGACTTGAAACAATAACTGTTTCTTTAGCTCCTGAATCTGAGGCTTGCAACTGGGACTGAGTTGAGCTGGGATGTTCTGGTTTCAGTTGGGCAGACATTCTCTAAAAAGAAAGAAAGTGCTAAAAGAAGAAACCCTAGAACATCAAAAACAAGGAAATACAGTAACCAAAATTATGAGTAAAGACAATAGAATTGCCTTTTATTCTTGAGACTTCTAAATTATATTTGATGATTGAAGAAAAAATTATAACATTGTCTGATTTGGTTATCAGAGTAAGTAGAGGAAATGTTTAAGAAAACTATATTATGAACAGAGGGGGATAAATGGACATGAAGAGAGGTAAGATCGTCTCCACTTCATTCAAATGGGTAAAATGATGACAATAGTAGACTGTGATAAGTTATATATATACCTAGAGCAACCATTAGAAAAAAAACTACACAAAGAGATACACTGTTGATGAACACTACAGATAATTCAAATGCAATTCTAAATAAAAATGTTTAAGTAACTCATATGAAGGCAAAAAATAAATCATAAATGAAAAACAGAGAATAAACAAAAGAAAAATAAAATGGCAAACTTAGTCCCTAATATATCAATAAGTACATTAAATTTAAATGGTCTAAATATACCAGTTAAAAGACCTTGGCAGAGTGAATTAAAAAACATAATCCAAATGTATATCATCTACAAGAAACTCACTTAAAATATAACAGTACACACAAGTTGAAAGTAAAATGATGGAAAGAGATATATCATGCAAACAATAATCAAAGGAAAGCAGGAGTGGCTAATTAATGACAGACAAAGTAGACTTCAGAGCAAAGAAAATTACCAGAGTCAGAGAGAGAGATTATATACTGATGAGAGGGTCAATCCACAAAGACATAGCAATGTTCAGTGTGTATCCACAAGGCAACAGAGATGCAAAATATGTGAAGCAAACCTGATAAAAGTGAAAGAAGTATAATCCACAATTGTAATTTCAAATGTCAACACCTCTCTTAATATTTGATAGAACAACTAGACACAAAAATTGGCAAAGATACATGAGAGCTCAACCACACCATCAACCAACAGGATCTAATCAACATCTATAGAAGCATCCCTCCAACAATAGCAGAGTACACGTTCTTTTCAAGTGCCCACAGAACATAGATAGACCATTTCCTGGGTCATAAAACAAACCTCAACAAATTTAAAAGAACTGAAATCATACACAGTGTGTTCTATCACAATGGAATCAACCTAGAAATCAAGTCACTCTCCTTGTTCAAATTTATTTGTAAAATGAAATTGACAAAACCTGCCACAGTTACCTCCCAGAGTTGATAGTAGAAGCAAATTAACATTAACTGAAGAAGAAACTTTACAAATATAAGAACCAAGTCTATATATAAATATTAGGCATTTGAAATCTTTCATTATATAAATAGATGCCTCAAAGTCCATCTCTCCTGGTAGTTCAGGAACATAATTACCTCACTAAAACTAACAGTTAATTTCATTTTCATCATCAGTCTTTAATCCCTGCAATATAATCAAAGAACGATCTTGGACAAGAGAAGAGAAAAAAACGATCTCTTTTCCAGTCCTATAACTCACTCAAGAGCCAGGAATATGCCAACAATTTCCCCCTCCTGCTGCAAAGGATATTGTCAAACAACCTCTCCTAGTCTGTGTCATAGAGCACAGACCACTTTAAGATATTTTAATACCTTTTACTATTTTGGTTTGAAGAGATTGCACAGAGTTTATTCCCTGGTGTTCATGTGAGAGGAAAACCATTTGGTTATTTATAGCCTAAGGAGACAGAAAGGATAAAGCACATTTTGGTTATCATTGCTTTGGGGACAGAGGGTAGGGATTATTTAATCTATTGGAAGCATTTGGAACTACTGGGAGGCTTTATGCAGCAATTAACTTTCAGTTATTCAAATAACTGGATGAGTTTCAATTATTTCTAAACTAGCTTTTTCAATGAAAGGATGTATAAGCTCATTTAACAGGAAATTTAATAGGAGTTGGTTGATCCAGAATCTCAATATTGTTATCTGGAGCTTAGGTTCTCTACAGTCCTTGGCTTTGCTATTCACATGGTTGGTTTCATTTTTTTAAGTTGTCCAAGGGACAATGGTGGAGTCATCTGCCTTCATTCAATTATGGAAAGACAGAATAGCTTGCTCTTAAAAGCAAGGCAGAACTTCCCCAGATGACACCAACAACCCTCTCATCACATGTCATTGGCCAGAACTGGGTCACATGACTTTTCACAACCAATCACAGATGGGGGGGGTGAGATAACTCTTAATCCAATCAGATTCACTCCTGAAGCTGATGTGATTCCTCTGTCATATGGGCTACAGGAGGATGGGGCATCTGAAAAAGAGAGTTTCTGTTAGGAAGGAAAAAGGAGATAATGGGTGCTGTGTGGGCAGCTGGAGCTCAGTAACTCTAAGTATGTTTCTAGGAGCAGAAAACTCAAACAGACTATAACAATGAAGTGACCTGATTGTCTCACTGAACTGAAGGAGGCCACAGCTGGCAAGGCTTGATCCAGCAGATCAAATAATGCCATCAGGACCTGGCTTCCCCCTCTCTCTGTGCTCTGCAGTACTGGCCCCTTCCTCCACATAGTGGTCTCCTGCTGATGAAAAGCTACTGCAGATTTGAAGCTTGAATTGCTCAACATGGTGGGTTGGGGGATGGGTGGAAGAAAGAAACCAATTCTAATAGTACCAGTAAAACACTCTTCCTTTTGCCAGAATACTCAGAAAATAGCTCTTCATATCTCATTGGCTTTGATGGGGGCATGCACCCAACCTAAACCAATTACTGTGGCCCTGCAGTGGAATAGTTTGTCTAGTTTAATTCCAATCATAATCTCTGTGTGTAAGAGTGGGCCAACAGCAGTAAACAACAACAACAACAGCAATAACAAAAAACGTGCACTAAATCCATTGGTTTAACCCAGTAAGATTTATTTCTTGCATTCATTCAATGTAGGTGGACAGAGTGACTCTACTCCACACAGTTATTCAGGAATCCATGTTCCTTTTAAATGCAGCTTTGCCCTGGACATCAGAGTGGATGTGAAAAATAAATGAAGAGGTAGAGAGAGAGACCTGCTCTTGCCCCTCATTTGGCATCCACAGCCATGACAGAAATGTGACTTCATTTCACTCCTGTGCTGTGACCACTTTGTCTTTACTCAGCCAGAGGGACTAAGTGACATATTTCTGAGGACTCTGATGCTAAATGGTGAAAATATAGGGTAGGGTTTGACTTTTCTAATTTTGAATCTTTCTTCAAACTAACTGTGAAGCTTTATGTAAGTCAAATTCTTGGACCCTTGTTTCCTTATTTCTGAAAGGAAATAAAGTTGTGTAACCTTGGGCAAGTTACCTTATTTCTGTGTCAGCTTCCTCATCTGTAAACCCCTCATCTGAAGTCAATACTACTTTACTCATAAGGTTGTGTATGAGTCTGCTAGGGCTGCCGTAACAAAGTATCACAGAGTGGATGGCTTAAGCAACACAAATGTATTTCTCAAGTTATGGAGCCTAGACATCTGAGATCAAAGTGTCTGCAGGGTTGTTCCTCCTTGGTTTGAAGATGACCATCTTCTCTCTGTGTCTTTACATGGGCTTTACTCTGTGCATGTCTGTCCTAATCGCGTCTTCTTATGAGGATACCAGTCATATTGGATTAGAGCTTATTCTAATGACCTAATTTTACCTCTTTAAAGACCCTATCTCCAACTACAGACATTCTGAAATACTGGAGGATAGGATTTCAACATGTAAATTTGGGGGAGGGAGACACAATTCAACCCATCATAAGTTGATATGAGGCTTAAATAATTTAGTACATGTTAGGGCTTAAATCTATATAGTAGGTATATGCACTCAACATAAGCTATAAAAATTCTTATTTTTTTACAGTAGTAGCAATAGATGTAGTAGCAGTGGTATTGGAAGTAGTATTAGCATCCCTAGAAGCAAATACAGAAAAGGGAAAACGGCTCATTACAAAGGAAAGGGAAAGATACACTTTATTTATTTATTTATTTATTTTAACATCTTTTTGGAGTATAATTGCTTTACAATGGTGTGTTAGTTTCTGCTTTATAACAAAGTGAATCAGCTATACATATACATATGTCCCCATATCTCTTCCCTCTTGCATCTCCCTCCCTCCCACCCTTCCTATCCCACCCCTCTAGGTGGTCACAAAGCACCGAGCTGAGCTCCCTGTGCTATGTGGCTGCTTCCCACTAGCTATCTATTTAACGTTTGGTAGTGTATGTATGTCCATGCCACTCTCTCACTTTGTCCCAGCTTACCCTTCCCCTTCCCTGTATCCTCAAGTCCATTCTCTAGTAGGTCTGCATCTTTATTCCCATCTTGCCCTTAGGTTTTTCATGACCATTTTTTTTTTTTTTTACATTCCATATATATGTGTTAGCATACGGTATTTGTTTTTCTCGTTCTGACTTACTTCACTCTGTATGACAGTCTCTAGGTCCATCCACCAACTACAAATAACTCAGTTTCGCTCCTTTTTATGGCTGAGTAATATTACATTGTATATATGTGCCACATCTTCTTTACCCATTCATCTGTTGATGGACACTTCAGTTGCTTCCATGTCCTGGCTATTGTAAGTAGAGCTGCAACGAACATTTTGGTACATGACTTTTTGAATTATGGTTTACTGAGGGTATATGCCCAGTAGTGGGATTGCTGGGTCGTATGGTAGTTCTATTTTTCGTTTTTTTAGTAAACTCCATACTGTTATCCATAGTGGCTGTATCAATTTGCATTCCCACCAACAGTGCAAGAGGGTTCCCTTTTCTCCACACCCTCTCCAGCATTTATTGTTTCTAGATTTTTTGAAGATGGCCATTCTGACCGGTGTGAGACGATATCTCATTGGGGTTTTGATTTGCATTTCTCTAATGATTAATGATGTTGAGAATTCTTTCATGTGTCTGTTGGCAATCTGTATATCTTCTTTGGAGAAATGTCTATTTAGGTCTTCTGCCCATTTTTGGATTGGGCTGTTTGTTTTTTTAATGTTGAACTGCATGAGATGCTTGTAAATTTTGGAGATTAATCCTTTGTCAGTTGCTTCATTTGAAAATATTTTCTCCCATTCTCAGGGCTGTCTTTTCATCTTGTTTCTGGTTTCCTTTGCTGTGCAAAAACTTTGAAGTTTCATTAGGTCCCATTTGTTTATTTTTGTTTTTATTTCCATTTCTCTAGAAGGTGGGTCAAAAAGGATCTTGCTGTGATTTATGTCATAGAGTGTTCTGCCTATGTTTTCCTCTAAGAGTCTGATGGTCTCTGGCCTTACATTTAGGTCTTTAATCCATTTTGAGCTTATTTTTGTGTATGGTGTTAGGGAGTGATCTAATCTCATACTTTTACATGTACCTGTCCAGTTTTCCCAGCACCACTTATTGAAGAGGCTGTCCTTTCTCCACTGTATATTCCTGCCACCTTTATCAAAGATAAGGTGACCATATGTGCATGGGTTTATCTCTGGGCTTTCTATCCTATTCCATTGATCTATCTTTCTGTTTTTGTGCCAGTACCATACTGTCTTGATTACTGTAGCTTTGTAGTATAGTCTGAAGTCAGGCAGCCTGATTCCTCCAGCTCCATTTTTTGTTCTCAAGATTGCTTTGGCTATTCAGGGTCTTCTGTGTTTCCATACAAATTGTGAAATTTTTTGTTCTAGTTGTGTGAAAAATGCCAGTGGTAGTTTGATAGGGATTGCATTGAATCGGTAGATTGCTTTGTGTAGTAGAGTCATTTTCACAATGTTGATTCTTCCAATCCAAGAGCATAGTATATCTCTCCATCTATTTGTATAATCTTTAATTTCTTTCATCAGTGTCTTATAATTTTCTGCTTACAGGTCTTTTGTCTCCTTAGGTAGGTTTATTCCTAGGTATTTTATTCTTTTTGTTGCAATGGTAAATGGGAGTGGTCCCTTAATTTCACTTTCAGATTTTTCATCATTAGTGTATAGGAATGCCAGAGATTTCTGTGCATTAATTTTGTATCCTGCTACTTTACGAAATTCATTGATTAGCTCTAGTAGTTTTCTGGTACCATCTTTAGGATTCTCTATGTATAGTATCATGTCATCTGCAAACAGTGACAGTTTTACTTCTTCTTTTCCAATTTGGATTCCTTTTGTTTTTCTTTATTCTCTGACTGCTGTGGCTAAAACTTCCAAAACTATGTTGAATAATAGTGGTGAGAGTGGGCAGCCTTGTCTTGTTCCTCATCTTAGTGGAAATGGTTTCAGTTTTTCACCATTCAGGACGATGTTGGCTCTGGGTTTGTCAGATATGGCCTTTATTATGTTGAGGAAAGTTCCCTCTATGCCTACTTTCTGGAGGTTTGTTATCATAAATGGGTGTTGAATTTTGTCAAAAGCATTCTCTGCATCTATTGAGATGATCATACGGTTTTTCTCCCTCATTTTGTTAATATGGTATATCACCTTGATTGATTTTCATATATTGAAGAATCCTTGCATTCCTGGAATAAACCCCACTTGATCATGGTGTATGATCCTTTTCTTGTGCTGTTGGATTCTGTTTGCTAGCATTTTGTCAAGGATTTTTGCATCTATGTTCATCAGTGATATTGGCCTGTAGTTTTCTGTCTTTGTGACATCTTTGTCTGGTTTTGATATCAGAGTGATGGTGGCCTCATAGAATGAGTTTGGGAGTGTTCCTCCCTCTGCTATATTTTGGAAGAGTTTGAGAAGGATAGGTGTTAGCTCTTCTCTAAATGTTTGATAGAATTCACCTGTGAAGCCACCTGATCATAGGCTTTTGTTTGTTGGAAGATTTTTAATCAGTTTCAATTTCAGTGACTGTGATTGGTCTGTTCATATTTTCTATTTCTTCCTGATTCAGTCTTGGCAGGTTGTGCATTTCTAAGAATTTGTCCATTTCTTCCAGGTTGTCCATTTTATTGGCATAGAGTTGCTTGTAGTAATCTCTCGTGATCCTTTGTATTTCTGCAGTGTCAGTTGTTACTTCTCCTTTTTCATTTCTGGTTCTATTGATTTGAGTCTTCTCCCTTTTTTTCTTGATAAGTCTGGCTAATGGTTTATCAATTTTGTTTATCTTCTCAAAGAACCAGCTTTTAGTTTTATTGATCTTTGCTATCATTTCCTTCATTTCTTTTTCATTTATTTCTGATCTGATTTTTATGATATCTTTCCTTCTGCTAACTTTGGGGTTTTTTCGGTCTTCTTTCTCTAATTGCTTTAGGTGTAAGGTTAGGTTGCTTATTTGAGATGTTTCTTGTTTCTTAAGGTAGGATTTTATTGCTATAAACTTCCCTCTTAGAACTGTGTTTGCTGCATCCTATAGGTTTTGGGCCATCCTGTTCTCGTTGTCATTTGTTTTGAGGTATTTTTTATTTCCTCTTTAATTTCTTCAGTGATTTCTTGGTTAGTAAGTAGTTTGTTGTTTAGCCTCCATGTGTTTGTATTTCTTACAGATTTTTTCCTGCAATTGATATCTAGTCTCATAGCATTGTGGTCTAAAAAGAAACTTGATATGATTTCAAGTTTCTTAAATTTACCAAGGCTTGACTTGTGACCCAAGATATGATCTATCCTGGAGAATGTTCCATGAGCACTTGAGAAGAATATGTATTCTGTTGTTTTTGGATGGAATGTCCTATAAATATCAATTAAATCCATTTTGTTTAATGTATCATTTAAAGCCTGTGTTTCTTTATTTATTTTCATTTTGGATGATCTGTCCATTGGTGAAAGTAGGGTGTTAAAGTCCCCTACTATGATCGTGTTACTGTCGATTTCCCCTTTTATGCCTGTTAGTATTTGCCTAATGTATTGAGGTGCTCCTATTTTGGGTGCATAAATATTTAAAATTGTTATATCTTCTTCTTGGATTGATCCCTTGATCATTATGTAGTGTCCTTTGTCTCTTGTAATAGTCTTTGTTTTAGAGTCTATTTTGTCTGATATGAGAATTGCTACTCCAGCTTTCTTTTGATTTCCATTTGCATGAAATATCTTTTTCCATCCTCTCACTCTCAGTCTGTATGTGTCCCTTGGTCTGAAGTGGGTCTCTTATAGACAGCATATATATGCTTCTTGTTTTTGTGTCCATTCAGCCAATCTATGTCTTTCATTTGGAGCATTTAATCCATTTACATTTAAGGTAATTATCAATATGTATGTTCCTATTACCATTTTCTTAATTGTTTTGTGTTTATTATTGTAGGTCTTTTCCTTCTCTTGTGGTTCCTGCCTAGAGAAGTTCCTCTAGCATTTGTTGTAAAGCTGGTTTGGTGGTGCTGAATTCTCTTAGCTTTTGCTTGTCTGTAAAGATTTTAATTTCTCTGTTAAATATGAATGAGATCCTTGCTGGGTAGAGTAATCTTGGTTGTAGGTTTTTCTCCTTCATCACTTTAAATATGTCATGCCACTCCCTTCTGGCTTGCAGAGTTTCTGCTGAAAGATCAGCTGTTAACCTCATTGGGATTCCCTTATGTGTTATATGTTGTTTCTCCCTTTCTGCTTTTAATATTTGTTCTTTGTGTTTAATTTTTGATAGTTTGATTAATATGTGTCTTAGCCTGTTTCTCCTTGGATTTATCCTGTATGGGACTCTCTGTGCTTCCTGGACTTGATTAGCTATTTCCTTTCTCATATTAGGGAAGTTTTCAACTATAATCTCTCCAAATATTTTCTCAGTCCCTTTCGTTTTCTCTTCTTCTTCTGGGACCCCTATAATTTGAATGTTGCTGCATTAAATGTTGTCCCAGAAGTCTCTGAGACTGTCCTCAATTTTTTTCATTCTTTTTTCTTTATTCTGCTCTGCAGTAGTTATTTCCACTATTTTATCTTCCAGGTCACTTATCCGTTCTTCTGCTTCAATTATTCTGCCATTGATCCCTTCTAGAGAATTTTAAATTTCATTTATTGTGTTGTTCATCACTGTTTGTTTGCTCTTTAGTTCTTCTAGTTCCTTGTTAAAAGTTTCTTGTATTTTCTCTATTCTATTTCCAAGATTTTGGATCATCTTTACTATCATTATTCTGAATTCTTTTTCAGGTACACTGCCTATTTCCTCTTCATTTGTTAGGTCTGGTGGGTTTTTGCCTTGCTCCTTCATCTGCTGTGTGTTTCTCTGTCTTCTCATTTTGCTTCACTTACTGTGTTTGCAGTCTCCTTTTCACAGGCTGCAGGTTCATAGTTCTGTTGTTTATGGTGTCTGTCCCCAGTGGCTAAGGTTGTTTCAGTGGGCTGTGTAGGCTTCCTGGTGGAGGGGACTAGTGCCTGTGCTCTGGTGGATCTTGTCTTTCTGGTGGCCAGGTCCATGTCTGGTGGTGTGTTTTGGTGTGTCTGTGGCCTTATTATGCTTTTCGGCAGCCTCTGTGCTAATGGATGGGATTTTGTTCCTGTCTTGCTGGTTGTTTGGCATAGGGTGTCCAGCACTGTAGCTTTCTGGTCGTTAAGAGGAGCTTGGTCTTGGCGTTGAGATGGAGATCTCTGGGAGATTTTTGGCATTTGATATTATGTGGAGCTGGGAGGTCTCTTGTGGACCAGTGTCCTGAATGTCACTCTCCCACCTCAGTGCCACAGCCCTGACACCTGGCTGGAGCACCAACAACCTTTCATCCACACGGCTCAGAATAAAAGGGAGGAAAAAAAGAAAGAAAGAATAAGATAAAATAAAATAAAGTTATTAAATAATAAATAAGAATAATTATTAAGAAAAAGAATTTTTAAGTTAACAAAAAAACACAGAAAACGAACAGACAGGACCCTAGGACAAATGGTAAAAGCAAAGCTATACAGACAAAATCACACACAGAAGCATACATATACACACTCACAAAAAGAGAAAAAAGGGGGGGGAAAAATATATATATATATATATAGTTGCTCTGAAAGTCCAATTTGGGATGATTCGTTGTCTATTCAGGTATTCCACCGATGCAGGGTACATCAAGTTGATGGTGGAGATGCTGGGAGAGAGTTCCCTTTCTCTTTGTTCGCACAGCTCCCGGGGTTCAGCTTTGGATTTGGCCCCGCCTCTGCATGTAAGTCACCTGAGGGCGTCTGTTCTTCGCTCAGACAGGATGGTGTTAAAGGAGCAGCCGATTCGGGGTCTCTGGCTCACTCAGGCCAGGGGGAGGGAGGGGCATTGTGTGCGGGGCAAGCCTGCGGCAGCAGAGACCAGCAGGACATTGCACCCGCCTGAGTCGCGCCGTGCGTTCTCCAGGGAAGTTGTCCCTGGATCACGGCACCCTGGCAGTGGTGGGCTGCACAGGCTCCTGGGAGGGGAGGTGTGGAGAGTGACCTGTGCTTGCACACAGGCTTCTTGGTGGCGGCAGCAGCAGCCTTAGTGTCTCATGCCCATCTCTGTATCTCCTTTAAGCAGTGCTCTTAATCCCCTCTCCTCACGCACCAGGAAACAAAGAGGCAAGAAAAAGTCTCTTGTCTCTTTGGCAGCTACAGACTTTTCCTGGACTCCCTCCCAGCTAGCTGTGGTGCACTAGCCCCCTTCACGCTGTGTTCACGCCACCAACCCCAGTCCTCTCCCTGGGATCCGAGCGAGCCTCAGCTCCCAGCCCCCGCCCATCCCAGCGGGTGAGTAGACCAGGATCTCGGGCTGGTGAGTGCTGGTCGGCACCGATCCTCTGTACGGGAATCTCTCCATTTTGCCCTCTGCACCTCTGTTGCTGCACTCTCTTCTGTGGCTCCAAAGCTTCCCCCCTCTGCCACCTGCAGTCTCTGCCCACATAGGTGCTTCCTAGTGTGTAGAAAACTTTCCTCCTTCACAGCTCCCTCCTACGGGTGCAGGTCCTGTCCCTATTCTTTTGTCTCTGTTTTTTCTTTATTCTTTTGCCCTACCAAGGTACATGGGGAGTTTCTTGCCTTTTGGGAGGTCTGAGGTCTTCTGCCAGCATTCAGTAGATGTTCTGTAGGAGTTTTTCCATGTGTAGATGTATTTCTGATGTATTTGTGGGGAGGAAGGTAATCTCCGTGTCTTACTCTTCCACCATCTTGAAGCTCTCTGAAAGACACACTTTAAATAGAAGTGAGATGCACGAGAATAGTATTTGTATCACAAAATTCCAGTTTCCCCAAAAATTTCACAATCTGTATAGAAACACAAAAGACCCCGAATAGCCAAAGCAATCTTGAGAATGAAAAACAGAGCTGGAGGAATCAGGCTCCCTGACTTCAGACTATACTACAAAGCTACTGTAATCAAGACAGTATGGTACTGGCACAAAAACAGAAATATAGATCAATGGAACAGGATAGAAAGCCCAGAGATAAACCCACGCACATATGGTCACCTTATCTTTGATAAAGGAGGCAGGAATGTACAGTGGAGAAAGGACAGCCTCTTCAGTAAGTGGTGCTGGGAAAACTGGACATGTACATGTAAAAGTATGAGTATAGAACACTCCCTAACACCATACACAAAAATAAGCTCAAAATGGATTAAAGACCTGGGCTTCCCTGGTGGTGCAGTGGTTGAGGTTCCGCCTGCCGTTGCAGGGGTTGTGGGTTCGTGCCCCAGTCCAGGAAGATCCCACATGCCGCGGAGCAGCTAGGCCCGTGAGCCAT
>NW_006775845.1:0-6109 GCF_000442215.2 Lipotes vexillifer
CTGGTCCAGGAAGATCCCACATGCTGCAGAGCAGCTAAGCCCGTGAGCCACAACTACTGAGCCCACGTGCCACAACTACTGAAGCTTGTGCGCCTGGAGCCCGTGCTCTGGAACAAGAGAAGCCACCACAATGAGAAGCCTGCGCACCGCAACGAAGAGTAGCCCCCACTCGCCGCAACTAGAGAAAGCCCGCAGGCAGCAACAAAGACCCACAGCAGCCAAAAATAAATAAGTAAATAAATAAATAGTGGCAATGAATGTTTAAACAACACCTATCAACTAGAATAAAAATTATATGCAGAGCTGCTTTCAGAAGTAACAACTACTTGCTAAGGTAAAATAGTTTGAAACAGAAAGCAAAGATGTTCTAGTGAAAGAAAAAACTAGTAGCTAAAATGAAATTAGCTCTTAAGGTTTTACATATTTTAGAGAAAATAAGAACATTTCCAGGAGTTGAAGCAGTCAGATTATTAGGCTTTTGTGCATCCACATAACACTTCTAGCAATCTGTCACCAATATGCAGCACAAGCTCCATTCTATCCCATAACACTACCTCCCAAAAATCCAGCAACAATGAGGTAACCACCAAAGCTAAGCTCCCAATCCTGGGACCTTATTAACATTTGTGTCCCCAACACCAAGAGCAATGACTGGAACATAACTGCTGAGCAAACGATAAATGCCATAGTCAACACACAATCAGTAAGGACTGGCTATCTGCCTGATGACCAGGTTTTCAGAATCTGAAACAGACTTTTAAGCAAATAATTATAACAATGTAGTGAAAGCAAGCATGGAGTTCTGAAATAATGTGAAGAAAAGAGTATCTGACTCCAAACTCCATCCACACAAGTCAGAGGAGGCTCCCTGAAGGGATGATTATACTGGGTTATAGAGGCACACAGGCAGACAAGGTGATACATCAGGCAAGACCCAGCAAATACACTAATCTCTTCACTAAAAACTTCCTTTAGTCTCAATCAACACTCTGGTTACTACACATAAGTAATCATACATTTGCCACTGACTAGTTCCCCATCTTTGCTTTCCATTTGAGTCTCTATGGCATAAATTAGAGGAATTCATATCTGAATCAGAAAGAAGAGTGCTATGGCGCTGCTGTATATAATAAAAGAAGCAGATTCATATGTGCATTAGTTAGATCAGCCTAGTGCTGAAGGAAACAGTCCCTCCCCTCCCACACCTCCTCCTTCTCTCCCCGTTTAAACAGACTGCCCACCTTCTGTTATCAGGATTAGTCCTGTCGTGGTCTCCATCCCTGCTGGGCTCAGTCACCACTAGAAACCTAACCTCACAAGGGCATCCTTCACCCCTTAAGGCTCTCATCCTATACTGTTATGTATTTATTTCCCCCAATCTTACCCAATTCTCTCCCTCCCACTTTCTAAACTCTTTGTTGTAACCTCTGGAACTCCCAATCTGGACAGCCAAGGGCCCTCTCTATTTTCAACCTTTCTTTTAACTGTACCAAGTTCTGCCTCAACGAAACTCGGCTATTCCCCTACAGATCTTACATGCTGCAGCTGATTTCTTTTCTCGAACATCCCACATACCACCAACCAGCAGGTGAGGAAAGGGCTCTCCTTGCTCACACTGATACCTACATTCTTCCTCTACTCCTCCCTCCTTCAAAAACCCCAGTACTTTTTTTTTATTTGCGGTACGCAGGCCTCTCACTGTTGTGGCCTCTCCCGTTGCGGAGCACAGGCTCCGGACGCGCAGGCTCAGCGGCCATGGCTCAGGGGCCCAGCCGCTCCGCGGCATGTGGGATCTTCCTGGACCGGGGACGAACCCGTGTCCCCTGCATCGGCAGGCGGACTCTCAACCACTGCGCCACCAGGGAAGCCAAAAAAAAACCCCAGTACTTTTGAAGGTCAAGCCATCCGGCTAAACTACAAAAAATATCCTTCTTGTTGCTACCATCTACCAGCCTCCTAGGAACTCCCCTTTCCTTCAGTGAAAATACTGTATTCTTCCTCTCCACTTCAATTCCTTTAATCATTCTAACATTCATGCAGACGACCCAATGAATGCCATGGCCTCCCAGTTACTTAGCCTCAGCATTACTCAGCCATCCAAAACCTGGGTTTCCAGTATGCACCTCTCCTATCCTCCCAGTTCAGTCACTGTAATGGTAACAATTCTTTAACCTCTGTTACATCCAATTTTTTCTTTACCTCACCCCCTTGGCATTGTCACCCCACCGCTCAATTCTTACCTCTCCTTTCCCATCTTTGACTCCATGACCAATCACTATTATCACTCCCTTGCAAACATCCTCAACTCCTTGGCCTCTCTTTCCCCTCAACTTTCTTACTACCCACAGTTGAATTCCATCATGCCCATCTCCAAGCCTGAGAAGTTTAACACAAAGGAAGAAACTACACAGCTGAGTTTACCGATTTCACTTTAATAACATGAAATCTCAAATGGATATTCATTAGGGCCTCGTAAGCTTTCTAATCCTTACTAGTAAAAGTTTCTTTCCTCACTATAAATGACAACTATTTCATACCTTCTTTTGTCTCAAACCTCCTATACAACTCCTCCTCCATCCTCAGGTTACACTTCACTAAGAAAATAGAAGCCATCAGAGGGGAACATTTATCTTCCCACCCCCAAATCTGCAAACCCGACAGCTATGGATCTACATCTATCTTCCCTTTTGTTAAGATGGAAGAGGTATCAAAGGCCCTCATCTCACACTCTGGATCCCATCTTCACCCACCTTCCCAGGGACTTCACTCCTAGCACTACTCTGCATCTCTCCCGCACCTTCAAGTTCTCCTTCTGGACTGGAACATCCCCATCAGCATAGAAAGGAACTTTGGAATCTTGATTCTCCCATCCACAAAGAAAATAGAATCGAAATGTCCACATACCATTAAAGAACAAAAACTTTAAGATACAATAGTGTTCCGCAGTCCCATCAAAAAACACCTAAGAGACATTCAGGTTTTGAGAACTTGGCTTTGGTAAGTTACCAATACAGAGGAAGACAAAATTACGTGGCAGAAACGGCTTGTCCTGGCACAGCCACTGGGACGGTCCTACTCAAAAAGCCTTACTACTTTTGTTGTATTTAGACAGTAAGGGATTCACATATTACAAATCAGTGATGCTCGTAATCGGGTAACATTTTTATTGTGGAAGAAAAAAATACTGGTTACCTTACAATGTTTCAAAGCTTCTTTGTATTCTTTGTTTCTGATTGCATCTCTAGCACTTTTTAGAGCAGTCTTTACTTCCTTGCTGGACATGCTGTCAAAATAAAAAGTCTGAATGAATCTACAATGAGACTTGCCTACTGCAACAGTTCCAACAAATTTAACAAACTTAACCTCTGAAAAAGGAACATGTAATTCCTTCTACACGGAACATTCTTTCCCCTAAAATAAATACATCTTATGTTTAAAAAACATAAAACCAGATCATCTCTTCAGATTTTTACTCAAATGTCACTTCCTCAATGAAACCTTCCCTTGCCACACTATTTAAAGTGTCAACACTTCCTTCCCCCAACTCCCAACCACTCAATAGTCCCTAATCTCCTCAACACTGCATTTATTTTTCTTCAAAGCACCCGTCACCATCTAATACATCTGTATATATCTTACTTCTTTATCTTATTTATTATCTGTTCCCCAACCCCACCAGAACGTTAAGTTCCAGGAAGGCAGGGATTTTTATCTGTTGTTGTTGGCTTGTTGCTGTTTAACTGCTGCATCCTCAGTACCCAGTATCTGACAAATTGTATATATTAATAAACATTTGTTGAATTGAATTGTTATTTGAATTATAACCACTCCCCATGTAGTACGTTAAAACACAGATGATCTTATGGGCCAGGATGGAAAACACATGCCAAGCTCAATCCAATTCTACACGAATCAAGAAGAATCAGTCTAAGTCACAGAGTGAAAACACAAACACAAACAAATTTCAGTAACTATGATGTAAGAGTTTAAGAAAGCATTCTGTTTTAATGTTAGTTTCTATAAACTATAAATCAGGATATTAACTTTCTTCACAGTAAGAACTACTTTAGGATTACAGTAATATAGTATTCTTTGTAATATGGTATTCTTTGAAGAGAAATAAATGTAATGTTCACACTTAAATGAAGGCAATTAATATGCAAGAGGACTATATACTAATTTCAGCCATAAAAACATATTTCAACTCCAACATAGACAGATATTTTAATTGTTAGACAAAGTATTTCTTCACTTAATCTTAAAATATATGATACACTAATGTAATTTTAAATAAACTAACATATCTTAAGATTTCACAGCTTATTCTGGTTTACCAATAAACCAGTCAAATCCAACTACAACTTGATCTTGAAAAAAGAAACATTTTTTTGCCCACTCCACTGAATTCTAATCTCAAGAAGGCAAAACAAAGCTAGGTAAACATTAGGTCATTATAGACCACTGATGTTCAAGGCAGCAAAATGAACCAAGAAGATGGCTTGCTGACATGGTACACAGACAGTCCTTTATTTCCAAAGAGGCTGAGGCAGAAGTACAAGATCAAAGAAATTTAAGAAGCTAGGGAATTTTTTAAAAAAACAATCCTTTTGACTTAAGGAATTTTAGATTCAAATAATATAAAAATTAAGATATCATAATATCAATTTATCTACAGCCAAAACGAGATTCCCTAAATAGGCAGAAAAGTGACTTTTTCCGTAGTTACAATAATTAGATAATTAAGGCAACATATTTCATATGCTCTTATTTTAGAAATTGCTCTGTTACCTGAAATTATCTTGGCATAAATTTATAGAGGCAAACTTCAGAAGGATTTTTTTTATAGTCTACAAATCTTGTTTGGAGCAGGCAACAAATTTCTATGCTGATTTCATTTTAAATTTCACACACCAAAGTTATCTTTGGTAGATAAACCTGCAGACTAAAAAGAAGAGAACATCAATGATGATGATAACTAATCTGGACCAACTGAAAGGGATAAAAAGAGGCATCCAAGGGAAAAAAAAAAAATCAAGAGATGTCTAAGTTAAAAAAGAACAAAAACAGGGACTTCCCTGGTTGCACAGTATAAGAATCCGCCTGCCAATGCAGGGGACACGGGTTCAAGCCCTGGTCCGGGAAGATCCCACATGTCACAGAGCAACTAAGCCCATGCACCACAACTACTGAGCCTGCGCTCTAGAGCCCATGAGCCATAACTACTGCAGCCTGCGTGCCACAACTACTGAAGCCCGTGCACCTAGAGCTGGTGCTCCGCAACAAGAGAAGCCATGGCAATGAGAAGCCCATGCACCACAAGGAAGAGTAGCCCCTGCTCACCGCAACCAGAGAAAGCCCGCACACAGCAACAAGGACCCAATGCAGCCAAATATAAATAAATAAATAATTTTTTAAGTTATTAAAAAAAAAAAAAGAACAAAGGCAGTTTTAAGACAAGACCAAGCAAAAACAAAGAGAAGAATGCAACTTTTCCAGGATAAAGATCACCATCTTTTCTATCACCCAACATACAAGTAAAAGCACATCTGGACAAAGTAGAACCAACTAGCACTAAAACAACATGCAGCTATGCAGCTCTCAAGCTATATGCTGTATATGACACAAAAGAAACAGAAAGGAAGGCCTCTGCTCTAAAGAATACAATCTCAATCAAGAGAAAGACCTAAGACATATGAGTCATTAAAGAATCAAATGCTAAATTAAGGATAACGAGTGCAAGTGCAATAGGAGTTCAGAGAAGTGTGGGGTGAAGTAATTAACAGCTACTAGATGGAGAAAGGATTTGAGAATGGAGGGAAGAAGGAAAATTACTCCAACCAGAGACACTGATTGCATGAGCAAAGTTGGAGAGACAGGAATGAGCATGGCACGTGGAGGAAACAATAAGGAAACCAGGCTGAATGGAACAGAAGGGACTTGCTGAAGAACAGGAAAATTAGGCTGGGTAGGTAAAGTAGAGCACCAGATTACAGAAGACCTTGAAAATGAGACAGACAAATTTGGATTTAAATGGAGCAGCAAACATGGAGCTGTCAAATGCTTCTAAGTAGGTTACTTCTTTTTTTTTTTTTTATTTTTTTTTTTTTTT
>NW_006775845.1:6251-74998 GCF_000442215.2 Lipotes vexillifer
TACGCGGGCCTCTCACTGTTGTGGCCTCTCCCGTTGCGGAGCACAGGCTGCGGACGCGCAGGCTCAGCGGCCATGGCTCACGGGCCCAGCCGCTCCGCGGCGGCACGTGGGATCCTCCCGGACCGGGGCACGAACCCGCGTCCACCGCATCGGCAGGCGGACTCTCAACCACTGCGCCACTAGGGGAACCCATAAGTAGGTTACTTTTAAAGACCATATGAGACAAACTCCATTCTTCTCTTGGTAACCAGTTCTAATGTTCAATACCCTTCTACATCTCTGTATGTCTCCACATATAATTACAGCTACACTTGCTGCAGTGGAATCCTCTATTGTCCTCCTCCTGTTCCTTATTCATCTGATTTGGCACTTAGCATAATAAGCTAGCACTGAGGCCCCCTCTCTGCACCTAAAATACATATACATATACATACATACATATATATATATATATAAATATTAGTTTCAGAAGATTATTTTTTTTAAAGACAAAATAATCTGCCGCTTCCTAGCCCTGAAAATTTCTTCCCCTTTTTTGGGAAGTGGTGTGGAGAAGGAAGAGGCTCACCCACTCATGTTCTAGACAAAGCTTTACGGAACACTAACCATCTACTAGGTACCATCAAACCCATTTCCTTTCACAAAGTGGAAAGCTAATACCCAAAATGAGTCTATGTAACCTCATATTCCTCTCTTTGGGATACTTCCCTCTATTCCAAGCACTTCCAACACTTCAGAGAAAACTCTGGCTCTCTTACAAGTGTCTTTAATATTCTTCCACAGCCCCACACATTTTTTCCCTATACCTCTCCTCCCATTTTTTCTCCTCAATCTCAATGACTTTTAAAAATATGAGTGTTCATGTAGCACATTTTCACTCAGTGAAGGTTTTTTTTTACTACCAACCTAAAAGGGTTTTTATTCAACAAATCAAGCATAAAGAGCAATAACTATATCTAAAAAAGAAGAAAGTGACAACCATGCCAAAAGACAATGATATACCTCAAAACTAACATCGGTAGATGAACTGATATGTCCTACACATTCCAGTTAAAGCTATGGAACCTTAAGCTACCTCCACAACCTTAAGTTGTGGAGATACAAAGATTCCACAAAGCACAAATAAGAAGAATAATTTAAAAAACAGTAACAATAATGACACTGGAAGTTAATTACAGAAAAGCAAAAAATGATACCTTTAAATCTAATTACAAAAGTCTCAAGTTACTTTGTGATGACCATAACCTACACCATTACATCTTCCTTCTGAAAAGAATCAGTAAAAACAATCATTAAGTAAAAGGAGATTCCAATTACCTATTATTTAGCATTCTAGACACTTACCTTTTACCTATTATCACTTTATCTTCTCTTTAAATTGAATTTCAGATTGCTCCTTAAATGTTCATCCATCTAAATTAAGAAAAATATAAGACAGGCACATAAAAAAGATGACATACACAACCCAAAACATATTGAATTTCTTAAAACATCAGATTTGGGTTCAATTTTCATAATTCATAATTTAAAACATGAGAAATAATTATGTAAAAATTTCCATCTTTTTTCTTTCCCAAAGAGACACTAATTGTAATCTCCAAATTTCTGAATCAGTCTAAACTGTGTTGCCATAGCCACAAGGTGTAAAAGGAACATCAGAAAAAATCAGAAAAAAAAAATTACAGAAACTCAAAATACACTGACTTCAACATAAAAAACTGAGCCAGAAGAGAATGTCACCTATTTCTACGCTACTCTGCTTTGAATCTAGGACAGTTAAGGGCACTATTTACTCACAATCTGCAAGCTGACTACACTAAAGTGAATCTTGTTCTAAGCCACACAAGGAATTACAAACATGAAAAAAAGTTGCCCATATGATGCAACTAGACTAGTTTGTAATTTAATAAAATAGAGCAGACTTTTTAAAAAATATTAAAAATCCATCTAAATAGCCATCTGAAATACTAACACAAACTTTACATAACTACAAATTCTAAGTATCTTTTGATGGTATCTCTGAAGTGGATTCTGTCAAACAAAATTAATCTAGAATGCTTCCTGGAGAGAATGGAGGTAGTTTTGAAAAACTGAATAAAGTAAAAATGGAAAAAATGCTACTTTAGAACTAGGAAATGAACAAAATTTAGGTGAACCTGGTAGGGATGAAGACGTGTACTAGTGATATAAGTACTTAAATAGAAGGGTTAGTTCCACAGAAAAGGGTCTTACTGGTAAGAAGAGAAAGTACTGTGATCCTAATAACGTTTAGGAAAGTAAAATAAAAGTTAAACACGGGGTGAGGAAGTAAAATAAAAGTTAAAGCCTGACTTCCCATTTCACTAACTTCTTTAAGCCGCCATCCAGCTACAAATGATTACCCTCCTCACTCAACCTAATTTTACTGATTTACTCAGTTGTTTCAACTCTGTTCTTACAAAATTCCCCAGATTTTGTCAGCCCCTTCATTCTGCCATATCCACCCACCAAGTCAAGAAAGATGGATCTGGATTCAAGTCTCTGCAGATCTTGGGCACCTTACTTCACCTCCAAGCCTATTTCCTCATTGGTAAAGTGAGAACGAGATCACTTACCTGATGTGTACATAGATGGAGTACCTGAACACAATAGCTATTAGTTCTGTAGTCCGTATCTCCTACCACCCTCTCAATCAACTTCACCATTTTCCCATTCCTAACCAACAGTGGTTATTATATACTTTCTCTACACATTTAAAATCCCCAATCCTTCCTTCCTTGATTTCTCAAGAAGCAACCTTCTTGCCTATGTTCTTCAAAAGACAGCTAACATCAAACGCAAGTATCTCCTTCAAATTAGTCATTACACAAATACTAGACTAAAGCCTGCAACTTAACAGATGCTTTATGTTCTATACAGATGTATTCTGTCCCTCAGGTCAAAAAAAATCCCTAAATAAAGGTGATACATTTTTTGAGTTCCTTACGTATCCAACACCTACCAAACACTATGACCTTCCAGCTTCCAAAGCCTACTCAAAAACATTTAGTTTCCCCCCCTGTCAAAAAGCAGTAATTCTCAATTTGCTAAAATGAGAAAGGAAGAATCCCCTTTTCAATATTAGCTCATATTACTTTTTTCACCACTCCCCAATGCCTTCCACATCTCCTTCTTTACTTCTCCCATTCAGTCTGTCCACACTTGCTTCTGTCTACTCAAATGCTACATGTAATTCAAAGCCAAATTCAAGTGTCAAGCATAAAGCCATCTCAGATAAACCTTACATTAGAGTCTGAACTTACAACACTTACTGTCTCCACTAACATTTCCAAAAATGTATTCAAAGGAATATTAACATGCTTAAAGGTGTTAACAATATGACCTCATAATTCTGTGAATACTACACACTATATGTATCACTCTTTTAAAGTCACAGTGCATGTTAGCATTTTAACGGCTCTGAGAAACCCTATAGTAAAGACCCAAATATAGTTTAACCCAGCAACTCTGAAACTTATATTACTATGGAACTTTTTTTTGTTTTTGGCCACGTGGCACAGCTTGCAAGATCTTAGTCCTACAACCAGAGATTGAACCCACGACCTTGGCAGTGAAAGCGTGGAGTCCCAATCACTGGACCACCAGGGAATCCCCACTATGGAACATTTATTTCAATGAACAGCAGTTAACACTGTGAAGCACACTAGCATTCTTCAAAGTACCATTTGGGATATTCTGGTTTGGGGTTTTTTGTTTGGCAGTTAACTGTATTTTTTGTTACCTTTTATACTGCTATTAAATTTACAGGTCTGTGAGTGTTTGTTTCCCACAACTAGACTGGAGGTTCGTTAGGAAAAAAAACTATTCCTATTACTCTCTTTTATTTCCTAGTGTCTGGTACATTGTGGATATTCAACAAATAGTCATAGAATCACAGCAGGTGAAGAGAATACTGAATTTGTTCCAGATAGTCACTAACTGCACACTTAGTCTCCTTTTCTTAGGGCAGAATATAGTGCTGCTGGTATTTTGGACATTAAAAAACTATGAAGAGCCAAAGCCTAGACCAAGACTTTCAACTGAAGACTTCTCTGAACCGCAAAGTATTTCACTAAAGCAGGTAACCCATAACGTAGATATCTTTAACTGATGATCTAAACATACACATAATGGAGCCCTCCCTCACTACAATACACTATATACACACATGTACACACAGAAAGGTGTGCACAAACAACTCAGAAGTACCTTTTCCGACAGGGTAAGTTACTGATTAGCAAACATGCTTTATGTCCAGAAAAGAGTGATCAAATAACAAACAAACCTGAAATTACATGATAATTACCCAAATGAACTGGGGGATACCTGGGGAAAAAAAAATTGGTGGGGAAGGTGAAAAGGGCTGTTGAAAGGGAGAGATTATTCATGTAAAAGTGAAGGTAAATGGACTAATGAACAGTCAAAAGTAGAGGGAGACTGACTGCAGCTCAAAATATGAACTTTTAATAATTAAACCTGTACAAATATGGCACAGGCCCCTCAAAGGAAGTGTGCTTCCCATCACTAGAGATGAAAAGGCGCAGACTGCACAATCCACTTGGGAGGAATATTGTACCACAACTTGAATGTGAGATGAGAATACTAGAAGTCTCTTAGATTTTTCCAGCACTATATGTCTGGGACCCTAAAATATCTATCTCACTCCAACCCAGTACAGCACCTGCCGCCACTGACACTGCCAAGGGGACAGAGAGAAAGAAAAAGATGTGTTCCTGTCATCCTGACCAGGAACTCAGAACACACGTCCTGTGAAAACAAGGCCAGAGAGAGTAAATAGTTTACAAAACTCAATACTATGCCACAGATAAAGTTAAATATATTTTTTATGAATCTAAATGTCAGTCAACGTTGTTTCTACGGTAAAACGTGATCTACATTCCAAATTAACTCAAATATTTGAAACATAGCCTGTTCATGAGGGAGTCTATGTGTATTACTTTTCATACTGTATTATTATTTTGTTTTTTTCCCTAGAGTGTAAGCTCCTTATGGTCAGGTATTATTGTTTATATATTTGTCTGCTCCCACAGATCGTTAGTATTCTGCTTGATTAAAAATACTGCTTCACTAACAGAGATTAAATTCACTAGAATGGCATAACATTTTGCAGTTAATTAGAGACAGCATGGCAATGAGTTAGGGCAGAGACTACTCAAATTCAAGTCCTACTCAGACTGGCTCCCTGTGTAACCTTAGGCAGGTCATTTAACCTGTCCAAGTCTCAGCTTTCCTATCTGAAAAATGATGAAAGTGAGGATTACAGAAAATACTCCATGTAAAAGTACCTGGCACAAAACAGGTGCTCAATAAATGCATAGTATAATACCCAGCACATAATAAGCACCATATGAGTGTTAAATAAATAAGGTCTGTCTTTTTTACAATTACTGTATGCAAAAAATACTGTCAAATATTAGTATTAAAGGTTGATTTTATGTAAATAAATACTACAACTCCTTTTCCTGTCAAAATACTAAAACGACTAATGTGAGGCACAAATTATATACCTGAAACTATAATAATGAAATCAGGAATCTGGCTCTGGGACAGAAACCTGCTTCTTCCAGATTTCTCCAAAGGAGTTCAACAGTCAAGAGGATCAGTGATTTTTCAAAACCACTGCAACAAAACAATGGTATTCTGAATCTACGTCAGTTAATCGAACACGTCACACAGCCCAACATTTCTCCGAGAACCCGTCCAGCTTCTCTCCCTTGCACTCTGAAGGAAAAGTCCACCTAAGCTTAACCCCACCTAGAAGATGAAACTTTTCTTACCAGGCCCCGCTCCTCACACCACCAGAGCACAATAAATCCTTACTGCACAGGCAAAGAGGCGAATAGGATGAGGCAGGCTAGAAATACCCTTGGGAGGAAAGTATTCGAGGGGCCACCCGGTATCCATATCGCACCTTAGGCGGTCCAGACAGGCCCCACAAAGAACCGCCCAATCCAACTTAAGTGACAGACGCGCTGCCACCTCATCATCTCCCAGTTCACGGTCTCACCTAACACTCAGCCACGCTTGCTCGGCGCGGGCCCCTGATCCCTTCTCTCTCTAGGTAACATTTGAACTGCCTACCGGCTCCAACTTCTGCAAAAGCGACAGCGACCAAAACCAACCTGGGACAGACGCTTCTCCTACAGAGGCCAAATCTTAAGTCAGAGCGCAGGCGCATTTCCCAGGCATCGCTCACGTGACTGGAAATGGCTGGGTTCTAGTTTGCTCGGTATTTGATTAAAAGGTCTTAACGTGAGTCGAGAAAGGGGAATTTCTCCTTTGCGCATGTGTCCAGCCCGAGCCTGATGGGAGTTGTAGTTCCACGGGTGAAGGAAACCGAACTGAGATTTCTGCAGTCCCCGCCCTCTTCTTCTCAGGTGGAACTTCCTAGGGGAAGGGGCAGGGTCCAGCGCCCAGAGGCCGGGCTCCCAGAACAGCTCCCCGTGATGCTGCCGCTGTGGGTGGCGGTGGTCGCAGTCTCGGCGCTGGCAACACCAGCTCCTGGGACAGGTGGGCAGAGGCGGGGAGCAGCTCAGGCTTGGCCAGATGCGCCTAACGTGGTGCTAGTCGTGAGCGACTCCTTCGTAAGTATGGAAAGGCAGGGGAGGGGGCGCTCCGCTACATACCCGCGACCGGCCCACAGCCCTTCCTGTGCTGCTGGCTTTGGGGAGCAGAATCTGAGACTTTCAAACGTGTTTTACCCTTATGCAAAGTAAGAAATGCATTTGCCTTGAGGCCCCGTACACCCATACGTGCACCACATAGATATGCATGTAAAACAAACATACTTTAGTAAGATGCACTCCAATTAGCATCTTTGCAAATTTTTTTTTAATTGCTGACCTCGACCCACTAAATTATCTTACCACTACTAATAAACTTTCAATCCATACCCCCGCTTGATTCAATTGTGGGGAAAAATAACATTCTATCTCAACATAAAAGCCTGTTAGCTTTCCAGCAGTCAACGTTATTTTTATTACTCAGGTGTCTGATAATCCTGTTAGTACTGATTTATATTCATTAGTTGACATAATTTGACACTCGCCCATATTCCAGATTAATTGTGTATGTGTGTGTATGTGTGTTGTTGCTGTTTAATCCCAAACTTAAACAGTTTTTGTAACTCTCCCAAGCCATCAACTAAAAAGAATACTACTGTCAACATTACCTGATACTTTTAGTATTATCCATGATATTAAACCTAATGCTTGGACAAATGTTTGGTTACTAATTATAATATTAGTTTTTTGTGACTGGGTGTTACTGTGGTCACATAGATTATTGGTGTTAAGCATGTCTGGCACCAAAGAGTGCTTTTAATCATTATGTTGTATTGCCTTTCCTCATAGATTAACCCGTGATGATTAAAGTTACATAATCTGGATATACCCATAGGGTTTGCTGAGAATATTAAAGTAATCTTTATGATTATCTAAACTTAGGAAACAGGCAATATTGGAGAGTAACATGAAAGAGGTTTATTAGGGAGTACTCATGAGATCAAAGGGAAAGGAAGAAAGCAGGATTGTGCAGAGAGAAGTTGAGTTTTGTCACTGTCTCACTAGAGGCCTCAGCTGATCTTATGGGTAGTTCTCAAACTAGTATGATGCTTCAGAACTGTTTCCATTTGTGGTGAGGAGACCAGGCCTTTGTACCCTCATGTTGGATGGCCATTACTTGTGGAATGCTCCCAGAATGAGGCATCATTTTGGGCAAGACAACTCTCTTCAGCAGAGAAAATCTTTCACTCTAAAAGGGAACCTAGGTGGTGCATCAAAACATCCTAGAAACTTCTGAAGATGACTGAAATATTTGGTTTATTTTTTAGTGTAGTATAAGCACATAGATTTTTATATATTTGTGTATACAAATATTGTATGCAGACTAATACCTTATGAATATAAAAGAAAGGATCCTGAAAAAATACAAGCAAATCAAATTCAGCAATATATATAAAAGGTTATACACCATGACTAAGTGTGATTTATCCCTGAAATGTAATATCTGAAAATCAGTCAGCGTGGTAGACCACGTTAATTGAATGAAGGGCAAAAAACACGTGATCATATAAATAGATGCAGAAACAGCATTTGACAAAGTTCAATAACCCTTCATGATAAAAGCACTCAACCAAGTAGAAATAGAAGAGAATTTTTTCATTCTGATTAAGAACATCTACAGGGCTTCCCTGGTGGCGCAGTGGTTAAGAATCCACCTGCCAATGCAGGGGACACGGGAAGATCCCACATGCCACGGAGCAACTAAGCCCGTGGGCCACAACTACTGAGCCTGCACTCTAGAGCCCGTGAGCCACAACTACTGAGGCTGCGTGCCGCAACTACTGAAGCCCACACGCCTAGAGCCTGTGCTCCACAACAAGAGAAGCCACCACAGTGAGAAGCTGGCACACTGCAATGAAGAGTAGCCCCCGCTCACCGCAACTAGAGAAAGTCTGTGTGCAGCAATGAAGACCCAACACAGCCATAAATAAATAAATAAATATTTATTTATTTTTAAAAAAAGAACATCTGCAAAAAATCCACAGCTAATGTTATACTTAACTATAAAAGACAATGTTTTCTCCCAAAGATCAGGAACAAGACAAGGCTATCTGTTCTCACTATGTTTATCGCAATTATGCTGGAGGTTCTAGACAGGGAATTAGACAAGAAAATGAAATAAAAGTCATCTAGATTGGAAAGGAAAAATTAAAAGTATCTCTATTTGCACTTAACATAATCTTGTATAAAGAAAATCCTAGGGAATCTACTACAAAACTTTTAGAACTAATAAGTTCGTCTAGCAAGGCTGTAGGATGTAACATCAATATACAAAAATCAGTTGTATTTTTATACACTTGATTGATGAACAAACTGAAAGTAAAATTAAGAAAACAATTCTATTTAAAATAGCATCCAGGGACTTACCTGGTGGTCCAGTGGCTAAGACTCCGCGCTCCCAATGCAGGGGGCCCAGGTTCAATCCCTGGTCAGGGAACTAGATCCCACATGCTGCAACTAAAGATCCTGCACGCAGCAACGAGGATCCCACATGCTGCAACTAAGACCTGGCGCAGCCAAATAAATAAATATATTTTTAAAGTAAAAATAAAATAGCATCCAAAAAGTGAAATACTTAGGATTAAATCTAACCAAAGAAGTTCAATTCTTATACTCTGAAAAACTACAAAACATTGTTGAAAGAAATTAAAGAACACCTATATAAACACCTTATGTTTATGAACTCAGATTTAATATTGTTAATATAGTAATAATCACCAAATTGATCTATAGATTCAATGCAATCTCTATGAAAATCCCTATGACGTTTTTGCAGAAACAGAGAAACCCATCTTAAAATTCATATGGATATTCAAGGGACCCAGAATACCTGAGAACAAAATTGGAGGACTTAAACTTTCTACTTTGAGAACTTACCATAAACTACAGTAATCAAGATAGTGTGTTACTGGCATAACAATAGATAGACATATAAATCAATAGAATAGAATTGAAAGTAGAGAAACTCTCAGGTTTATAGTCAGTTGGTTTTTCAGGAAGGGTGCAAAGACCATTTAATGGGGAAAGAATAGTCTTTTCCACAGATAATGCTGGGAAAACTGACTATCCACCTGCAAAATGCCTCACACCATTTTCAAAAAGTAACTCAAAATGTATTGATGAATGGAACATATAAAACCCTTAGAAGAAAACATAGGGGCAAATCTTTGTGACTCTAGACTAGGCAATTAAAAACTGGGCAAAGGATCTGAAAAGACAGTTCTCCAAAGAAGTTATGCAAATGATCAATAAGCACATGAAAAGATACTCAACATCATTACTCATTAGGGAAATGCAAATCAAAACCACAATAAGACACCAATTCACACCCACTAAGATGACTATAATCAAAAAGAGACAATAGGGCTTACCTGGTGGTGCAGTGGTTAAGAGTCCGCCTGCCAATGCAGGGGACACAGGTTAGAGCCCTGGTCTGGGAAGATCCCACATGCTGCGGAGCAACTAAGTCTGTGCGCCACAACTACTGAGCCTGCGCTCTAGAGCCCACGAGCCACAACTACTGAGCCCACGTGCCACAACTACCAAAGTCTGCATGCCTAGAGCCCATGTTCCACAACAAGAGAAGCCACCGCAATGAGAAGCCCGCGCACCACAACAAAGAGTAGCCCCCACTCGCTGCAACTAGAGAAAGCCCGCGCGCAGCAACGAAAACCCAACGCAGCCAAAAATAAATAAATAAATTTATTAAGAAAAATAAAAGGAGACAATAACTAGAGTCACAAGAATATGGGAGAATTGCAACACTCATACACTACTGGTGGGAATGTAAATGGTGCAGCCACTTTGGAGAACAGTTTAGCAATTTCTAAAATGCTAAACATGAGTTACCATATGATCCAGCAATCCACTTTGAGGTATATATCCAAGAGAAATAAAAACATATGTCCACACAAAAACTTGTACATGAATGTTAATACTGCCAAAAATTGAAAACAACCCAAATATACATCAGCTGGTAAATGGATAAATAAAATTTAGTAATGTTATTCAACAATAAAAAAACAAATGCAGTACTGATAACATGCTGCAGTGTGGATGAACCTAGAAATTGTTACGCTAAGAGAAAGAAGCTACACACAAAGGGCCACATATTGTATGATTCCGTTTGTCCAGAGAAAGCAAATCTACAGAGACAGGTCAGCAATTACCTAGGGTTTGGGAAAATGGGAGGATTAGCAGGTGATGGCTAAGGGATACAAGGAATACATGATGGAAATGTTCTAAAATCGATTGTGGTGATGGTTGCACAGCTCTCTGAATATACTAAAAACCATTGAATTGTACAAATTAAATGGGTTTTATGATGTGTGAATTACATCTTAAACCCTGTTTTTTAAAAGAGAAAATAAGCACCTCTGCCTGGGTCTTAAAGGGCACAAGCATCCTCTCTGCCTCCCTCCTTCCACCTCTGCACCTGCATTGTTTTTAGTTTGGGTGAGGTTTCAGGAGTGGGAGGTGGGCACAGTACTGTATACCAGAGTCTAGTGAGGATCTCATTCAGTCTGGTGAACAGATCTGAAAAGAATGCTCTTAACAGTCTTGCTTGATAAAACATCTAGACAGTTAAAGTTACTGTTACATGCTTTCATTAGAATGATGTCTTGAAATCTAAACTTCACTGGTTTTCCCTGGCCCAGAATGATGAGGAACTGAGAACCAAGTCATGGTTCTAGAAGGAGTAATCCAGATCACAAAATCATATCTACACAAAAAGCTCATCCATCCCAAGGGGGAAAATGCCTGGACCCATGACAGTCCAGAATAATAGCAAAATTCAGAAATTAAGGCAATTGGTATCATCCTTGTCACTTTTATGCAGAAAGCCAATTAGTGGGCCTCTTTTTCTTTTTTAAATGCCCACTGTTAGAGTACTATATTTGTTTTGAACTGTAGGTATGATCTTGAGAAAATTGAAATGGGCTATTATTAAATTATGGAAGTTATTCTGAAAGCCATTCTGTAAGATTTCCTCTCCCAACTAAATGTGATAGAACTATAGTTTGACCTATGACTGACGATCCATTGTGAACCACAGTACCACACTATGGAAAACTTAACTTTCTCTGTGTTTTTATCAGCTAACCATGTTAAGATCCATTTCAGTTCAGAATTAATTATTATGTGGACCACCTCCCATTGATACCATGAGCAGTGGTACCAGTTTTAGTCTATTTTTTAAAGTATTTGCTAGTGTGTTAAAAACTACATGAAGTTAAAAAACCAAAATTTCTAGAAATGTTTAATATTTTCTCTAATAAATAGTAATTCTGATCTTTGTCTAGAGTATTGGTATGCTTTTGACATTGAGAATATGCGTAGCATAATTTAAATATTTTCTAAGAACCTAATCAAATACAAATCTTTCCACTGATGTACTTAATCCAGGTTTATTAAGCTTTGCAAAAATATACTGTTGAATTTTGAACATATTAAATTTGCCTTTTGTAAATTGAACAGCTCTGAATTAAAAACTCATTTCATTTAATTCACTAAATATTTGTGAAGTGCCTTATATATCTTAGGCAGTAATCTTTACGTGGACCACCTTTCACACATTCCACGTTAGAAACTTCCCCAAGTGAGGCAGTTATCCCCTCTGCCATTTGCTATCCCTGCTGCTCTGCACTTTAAAGATCCCTGCTTTCTAGCCTGCTTTCAATGCAGATGAAGTCCTTGTACCAGTCATAGAAATGAGTCAAGAAATTGCTAACATGAGTTATAGATATGCTGCTGTAGCCGTTTGCAGTGGTCGTTACACCCATTTGAACCTAGCCTGCAGGACTTGGAGTCCAAGCCTCACTGTTTGAATCACTGCAGTGCTTCTGCCACATGACTACGTGCTGCATCCCTCCAGCTAGATGAACCTGGGTGGCTGGGTTGTCTAGATTACAACCAGTGGCCACAAATGGTTATTATCCCCCATATCCAAAAGACTGTAGGAATAATACATCTAGGCATTTGGGATTTATGAGGATAAGTTTCTGAGAGTTTGAATTTATGAATTTAACAAAATTCTTATGCACTTTTGTCTTGAGCTCCCTAGCTCATCATTCAGGAAGTCAAGAGTTGTTTGCTTCGCATTCAGTGATTACTCCTGCTCGAAGTGGTATTTATTTCAACATACAAGCATGCTCTAATATTCCCCATCTTTAAAAAAACCTGACCTTAATCCCACATTTATCCTCCAGCTAACTCTAACATCCATCCCATTTTTCTGTTTCGCTTTGCAAAATAACTACTTAGAAGAGGTTTTTTCACCATGTCACCTCCCATTCTCTTTTCCCTGTCTGCTTTAGATGTCCATCCCTACAACTCCATTGGAAGTGCTCTTGTCAGCATCACCAACTATCTCCATCCTACTCATTCCAGTGTGCATTTTCTGGCCTTCTTTTACACACCCTCTCAACACAGCTATTACCCTTTCTTGACACACTGTCTTCTCTCAGCTTTCATGAGACTCAGTCTACTGATATCTTCCTCCCTCACTGGCCATTCTTTCTCGGTTTCCCATGCTGCCTTCTCCTCTTATTCGGGACTCCTCAGGGTTCCTTTCTTTCCTCTCTTTTCACTCTCTCCCTTAAAGGTTTCATTTAGTCTCACACTTTTCAATACCATGAATATGTTAAAGACTTATTTCACCAAGATAGAATTCTCTGAGCCCCAGATTCCTGTCTGAACCCTACAGCCTAATTTATATATCCATTTGGAAATCTCAGACATCTCAAAGATTTATGTATATTCCATATTTTGGATTGGTTCACTTTTAAACTGTTTATTTACAATTACATTGAAAACATACAATAGATATAACTCCAGGACTGGAACATCCTTTTTTCTCTTTTTGCTCTTTACCAAGAAGAGTTCTTCAATTCCCAATTCGATTCCAAAATACATATATCCAACCCAAACATCTCTTCCAATCTTCAGGCTCATTTCTCTAGCCGCTTAGTTGTTATCTCCACTTAAGTCCTGAAGGTATCTCTAACTTTACATGTCCCTTAAGTTATTTGAATGGCTGATCCTTCTCATTCTTTAGGTCTCACTTCCCAGAGAAGCCTTCCCTGTATCAAAGCAGGTCTCCCTTGTTATTCTGTATCTTAGGTTTTTCTCAATGCACATATCACAGTAACTTGTAATTATTCTTAGTTTATTTACGAGTATGTTTTTTGCCTCCCCTACTAGACTGTAAGCTTCATGAGGCCAGGGACTCTGTTTTTATTCACCATTGTATCTCCAGATCTTTCACAGTGCCTGGCACATACTAAATACTCAATAAACATTGGTTCACTCAGTCCATCATCCCCCAAAAAGAAACTTTCCAGGAAGTTCCTTTAATTTATTTACTATATTCAAATGGATCCAAATGTCACACTACATTGAATTCTCAATATTATGAACCAGAGAATGATAACAGTTTCTCTACCTGTTTTTATCTTTTGAGGATTCTTAGGATCATAGTGAAGTCTTTTGCTACTTGTGAATTTTATGGTTAAAATTAAAGGAAATTATTTTCTTTTGTGATGTAATCAATGGTAATTAAATTTCTTTATTCCAGGATGGAAGGCTAACATTTTATCCAGGAAGTCAGGTAGTGAAACTTCCTTTTATCAACTTCATGAAAGCACATGGCACTTCCTTTCTGAATGCCTACACAAACTCTCCGATCTGCTGCCCATCACGCGCAGGTATGAGCATGCTTTAATATTACTGGAAGTGGTCCCATACTGAAAATGTTTTCACAATTTAAAAAATTATACCCCACAATAGGATAGTAAGTCATATTTGGCATCTAATAAAAAAATTTTAATATATGTGATGTGTATTATAAGGTATGTATTGGGTATTGGGGCTTTTTAAGAATAGGAATTTTATCATAACCTAAATTGGTATTTAGTTCAAGTATTATTGTTTCATTTCCCTTAGGATTGGTGACAAAAAATCTTTTGACTATCCAGGCAAATTAGGAAATGCTCATATTTCCTTGAAGAGTTCTATTTCCAAGGAAATTTTTTAGTAAGAGATAGGGAGCTGGGAGGAGACTTCAAAGTATACCACAAAGTAGTTAGAACTTTTCAGATATATCTGGATTTTTCTGTATTATTTCAGATTACATATTTTTTCTCTTCAGTTTCAATTCACTTCTATCCCAAATCTAATTTTTCACTTTTATTATAGTAATTTAACAAATAGGCATAGTTTTAATGGCAAAATAACAGTGATATTAAGACATGACTAACTGAAAAATCGGGGAAAATTGACATTTTTATAAATTCTATTGTCTGATAGAGTTGTTTTCTATCTCCTCTAATTTATGATTGTTTGCTCTGGAACTCATAAATATCACCCAACAATTTTCTTTTGTCCATAAGTTCCTGACATCATATTCTCTGTGATTTGAGTCACAAGTTCTTTCACCTACATTTTCAGCACCATCAACTATATAATCACCAATGATTAAAGGAAACCTAAACTCTATTTTAAATATTTCAATGATGAAGGACCAGGTATATTAAAAACACGTTTGTTAATTTTTTTATTCTTTATTGAGCAAGTGGAATGAGCAATGGACCAGGGTGAGGTGATGTCTGGATTCCAATCCTCAATGGACCACATCAAGCAAGTCCCTCACAGTGTTGTTCCCAGCATCAAATGAGATAATGGATTTTAAAAAGTGCTCAATGAACTCTAAAGGTTTCAAAAATGTTAGGTGATGCTTTTTCTGGAAGAAGTATATTTTGGAGAGTTTGAACAAAGAGAAGGAATAATAGTAATAAAAACTAACATTTATTGCATTCTTACTATGTGCCTGGCAATATAACTGCCTTACATGTCTTAATTTATATAATTCCCCACATTTTCACAAAGTAGATATTGTTATTATCCCCATTTTGCAGATGAAAACTAAAGTACTGAAAGGTTAAATAACTTATCAAAGGTCACTCAGTAACTAGCATCATTGGGATTCAAAGCCAGGTAATGCCCCATTCCACTCCTAAAAAGAAAGCATTTTGTTAGATGAGAAAAGGATTCAACCCTGCCATGTGTGTACACAGAAAAGGGAAAAGGAAAGGGATTTCTTTCCAGTTTTACTGAGATGTAATTGACATATAACACTGTATTAGTTTAAGGTATACACCATATTCTAGAGAAAATAAGAACATTTCCATGAGTTGAACCAGTCAGATTAGGCTTATGTGCATCCACATAACACTTCTGGCAATCTGTCCCCAATATACAGTCATAATGCTACCTCCCAAAAAACCAACAATGAGGTAACTACCAAAGCTAAGCTGCAAACACTGGGGCCTTATTAACACTTGTGTCCCCAAGAGCAACATAACTGCTGAACACATGATAAATGCCATAGTCAACCCACAGTCAGTAAGGACCTGCTATCTGCCTGATCACCAGGTTTTCAGAATCTGAAACACATTTTAGGAAATAATTATAACAATTAATGAAAGCAGGTATGAAGTTCTGTTAATTTTTTATTCTTTATTGAGCAAGTGGAATGAGATAACATAAAGAAAAACTCCATACTCTATCTGCACAAAGCAGAGGAGGCTAAAGTACTGAAGGGATGCTTATACTGAATTATAAAGGCACACAGGTAGACACGGTGATAGATCAGATAAGACACAGCAAATACACTAAGATGCAACATCTCTTCACTAAAAATTTCATTTGGTCTCAATCAGCAATCTAGGTTCATACACATAAGTAATCACACATTTGCTACTGACGGGTTCCTCATCTTTGCTTTCTATTTTTTCATTTACTTGTATCTTCTTCAGTTTCTGTCATCAGTGTCTTAAAGTTTTTAGTGTACAGATCTGTCATCTCCTTGGTTACATTTATTCGTTAGTATTTTATTCTTTTTTATACAATTGTAAATGCATTTTTTGGGTAATTTTTTTCTGATAGTTCACCATTAGTATATAGAAATGCAACTGCTTTTTGCATATTGATTTTATATCCTGCAACTTTACTGAACGTATTGATTAGTTCTAACAGTTTTTTGGTAAAGTCTTTATGGTTTTCTATATATAATATCATGTTTCTGCAAATAGGGACAATTTTACTTATTCTTTTCTGATTTGGATGCCTTTTATTTCTTTTTCTTGCTTAACTGCTCAGGCTAGGATTTCTAGACCTGTGTTGAATAAGAGTGCTGAGAGTGAGCACCCCTGTCTCGTTCCTGATCTTAGAGGAAAAACTTTTAGCTTTTTACCATTGAATATGATGTTAGCTGTGGGCTTCTATATATTCCTTCTATACCCAGTTTGTCAAGAGGTTTTTTTTAATTGGAGTATAGTTGCTTTACAATGTTGTGTTAGTTTCTGCTGTACAAGGAAGTGAATCAGCTATATGTATACATATATCCCCTCCCTCTTGGACCTCCCTCCCACTCCTCCCCCATCCCACCCATCTACATCATCACAGAGCACTGAGCTGAGCTCCCTGTGCTATACAGCAGGTTCCCACTAGCTATCTTTTTTACACATGGTAGTGTATATATGTCAATCCTAATCTCTCAATTCATCCCACATGAATGAATGCTGAAATTTGTCAAAGGATTTTTCTGCATCTATTGAGATGATCATATTTTTTTTTAATCCCTCATTTTGCTAATGTGGTATATCACATTGATAGATTTGCAGATGTTGAACCATCTTTGCCTTCCTGGAGTAAATCCCAATTGATCATGAAGTACGATTCTTTCAAAGTACTGTTAAATTAGGTTTGCTAATATTTTGTTGAGAATTTTTGCATCTATGTTCATCAGAGATCTTGGCCTATAATTTTCCTTTTCTTGTAGTGTCCTTGTCTTGTTTTGCTATCATGGTATTGCTGGCCTCATGAGTTTGGAAATGTTTCCTCATCTTCTCTTTTCTGGAAGAGTTTGAGAAGGATTGTTTTCTTTTTTAAATGTACCTCTTTGGCTTATTCTTTTTTAAAAAATTTATTTATTTAATTAATTTATTTTTGGCTGTGTTGGGTCTTCATTGCTGCATGTGGGCTTTCTCTAGTTGCGTCCAGCAGGGGTTACTCTTCGTTGAGGTGCGCAGGCTTCTCATTGTGGTGGCTTCTCTTGTTGAGGAGCACGGGCTCTAGGCACACAGGCTTCAGTAGTTGTGGCTCATGGGCTCTAGAGCGCAGGCTCAGTAGTTGTGGAGCACAGGCTTAGTTGCTCCGCGGCATGTGGGATCTTCCTGGATCAGGGATCGAATCCACGTCCCCTGCATTGGCAGGCGGATTCTTAACCACTGCACCACCAGGGAAGCTCCAGAAGGATTAGTTTTAATTCTGCTTTAAATGTTTGATAGAATGCACCAGTGAAGCCATCTGGTCCTGGACATTTCTTCATTGGGAGGTTTTTGATTACCGATTCAATCTCCTTACTCATAACTGGTCTGTTCAGCTTTTCTATTTCTTCATGATTCGATCTTGGTAGGTTTTACATTTCTAGGAACGTATCCAATTCTTCCAATTTGTTAGTATAATTGTTCATGGTAGTTAGTCTCTTATGATCCTTTGTCTTATTGTAGTTAGTCCCTTATGATCCTCTGCGGTATCAGTTGTAATGTCTCCTCTTTAATTCCTAATTTTATTTGAGTCCCCTTGTTTTTTTCTTGGAAAGTCTAACTAAGGATTTGTCCATTTTATTTAAGAAAAAACAACTCTTAGTTTTTTTTGTTTGTTTGTTTGGCTGCGTCTTAGTTGTGGCACGTGGTGTCTTCACTGGAGGCGTGTGGGATTTTCGTTGTGGCACGAACTCTTTGTCGTGGCATGCGGGCTTCTCTCTAGTTGTGGTGTGCAGGATTTTCTCTCTCTGGTTGTGGCGTACGGGATCCAGGGTGCATGGGCTCTATAGTTTGCGGCATGCAGGCTCTCTCATTGAGGTACACGAGCTCAGTAGTTGTGGCGCACGGGCTTAGCTGCCCCACAGCATGTGGGATCTTAGTTCTCTGACCAGGGATCAAAACCGCATCCCCTGCATTGTAAGGCGGATTCTTTACCACAAGGGAAGCCCCAACAACTCTTAGTTTTATTGATCTTTTCTATTGTCTTTTTAGTCTCTATTTATTTCCACTCTGATTTTTGTTATTTCCTTTCTTCTACTAATGTTGGGCTTAGTTTGTTCATCTTTTCCTAGATCCTGGAGATATAAAGTTAGGTTGTTTATTTCAGCTATTTCTTTTTTATAATGTAGGCACTTAAAGTTGTGAACTTCCCTCTTAGAACTGCTTTTTCTGCATGCCATTTGTTTTGCTATGTTGTATTTCTATTTTCATTTGTCTCAAGATATTTTTTGACCTCTCTTTTGATTTCTTCTTTGGCCCATTGGTTGTTCAGGAACATGTTGTTTAAACTCCATATATTTGTCAATTTTCCAGTTTTCTTCTTATAACTGATTCTAGTTTCATATCATTGTGGTCAGAAAAGATGCTTGATATGACTTCAGTCTTTTTAAATTTATGAAGACTTGTTTTGTGTCCTAACATATGATCTTCCTGGAGAATGTTCCATGTGCACTTGAAAAGAATGTACTTTCTTTTGCTTTTGGATGGAATGTACTGAAAACCTTAATTCCATCTGTTCTAACATGTAGGTTAAGTCCAGTGTTTCCTTATTGGTTTTCTGTCTGGAAGATCTATCTGCTGTTGAAGTCCCCTACTATTATTGTATTACTATCTATTTCTCCCTTTAGGTATATTAATATTTGGGAAAAAAAAAGATTTATTGACTAAACAATGATAGCTGTAGAAAATGAGAGAGAAAACATAGAACACGTAAGTTTTTTGTGGCAAGCCAGTATATAGACAAGAAATAGGGAAAAGCCTTGAGGATTTTTGGGAAATGAGATCTGTACTTCATTTGACCAACTTGGAAAATTAACCAACAAATACTTAGTGATTATTTTTATGACTCAAGTCAGACAAGCTTTATATTTAATTCCATTTATTTACCTAAACAACTTAACCTGTAAGCCAGGGGTCCCCAACCGGTACCGGTCTGTGGCCTGTTAGGAACTGGGCTGCACAGCAGGTGAGTGGCGGATGAGCAAGCGAAGCTTCATCTGTATTTACAGCCACCCCCCATCGCTCGCATTACCACCTGAGCTCCGCCTCCTGTCAGATCAGCAGCTGCATTAGATTCTCATAGGAGTGTGAGCCCTACTGTGAACTGTGCATGTGAGGGGTCTAGGTTGAGCAATCCTTATGAGAATCTAATGCCTGATGATCTGAAGTGGAGCTGAGGCGGTGATGCTAGTGCTGGGGAGTGGCTGCAAATGC
The DNA here is from genome assembly GCF_000442215.2 of Lipotes vexillifer. Classification (NCBI taxonomy): domain Eukaryota; kingdom Metazoa; phylum Chordata; class Mammalia; order Artiodactyla; family Lipotidae; genus Lipotes; species Lipotes vexillifer. Next base: position 26,173 of record NW_006775845.1, read on the forward strand.
AGATTATCATTAGCAGATAGGTTTGACTAAACAGAGACCATAATAAATCAATTGCTTGAAGACATATCAAAACCCTAGCAGTGAATGGCAAGTGAAAACAAGCTCAGGGTTCCCACTGATTCTGCATTATGGTGAGTTGTATAATTATTTCATTATATATTACAATGTAATAATAATAGAAACAGAAATAATAGAAATAAAGTACACAATAAATGTAATGCACTTGAATCATCCCCAAACCATCCCCCCTCCCCAGTCTGCAGAAGAACTGTCTTCCACGAAACTGGGCCAAAAAGGTTGGGGACCACTGCTGCAAGCCTTAGAGACTCACCTGTAAAATGGAAATAGTAATTCATTTCATTTTTCCCCTTGATAAAACGAGGTAACAATCAAAAATGTTAGGTAAAACACTTACTGCAGATATATCTTGTTGCAGAGCACAAGCTCTAAACTAGTAGTCAGTCTCTTTTCTCTCGGTATAATTGTCTTAATCATTAAAACGAATTGTTAAGCTTTATTTACACTGATCCCATTTTTTTCCCCCAGCAATGTGGAGTGGCCTCTTCACTCACTTAACAGAATCTTGGAATAACTTTAAGGGCTTAGATCCAAATTATACAACATGGATGGATGTCATGGAGAAGCATGGCTACCGAACACAAAAATTTGGAAAACTGGACTATGTTTCAGGACATCACTCCATCAGGTAAAAAATAAAATAAAAATGATTCTAACAGGCAGCCCACTGCTATAATACATACATGTACCCTTTTTGACTTCTTTTATTTCTCCACAAAGGTGAATGTAAATCTCTTAATCCCTAGATTGTGTTAATTTGGCTAAATCTTTAGCTTTCTTTAATCTTCTTAAAATATTGAAATTATATGCTAGTAATTTTGTTTTTCTTAAACATTAAAGGTCTATAAAATTCTTTAGTCCATGATTTATTTTGATTTAGTTATACAATGGCTACTTTATTACTCACCTTACAGTTTGTTCTAAAGACCATAATCTCCTTGCTACTTGCTTTTTTCAGTTCTCCCCAACTTTATTCTATTGTAACTTTTTTTTCTTTCATTTTACTCAGTCCTCAAAAATTAGGCAACTAAGCATAGGGGATAAGAGTAGAGATCTAGAATCAGATTGCCTACTTTTGAATACTAGTTTCTCTGTTTACTACTAACTTGTAGTATAATCTTGGGAATATTATCTAAGCTAACTGAAGTTTAATTTCTTTGTTGTGAGCATTAAATGAAATAATATGTGCTAATTTCACAAAGTTTCACCAGTTTCTCTTTAAAATCCTTCTACTTTTTTGGAAAGTAAGGTTAATCCAAAGTAAGATACAACTATTCATATTATCCTATTTGAAATTGTTTTCTTTCTTTGTTTTCTCAGTCAGTCCAATAATGAAAAGAATCTAAGGTTGAATGCCTTGTATCGCATATCACTATCACTCTCTGTGTGAGGTGGTTAAAATATGATCTAAGTTTTATTCCTCAGTGGGATAATAATTCTTGGCGGGCACAGACCCTGTTTCTCTTTCTCACTACTTTATTCCCACTGCCAACGTAGTGCCTGTACATTGTAGGTACACAATTAAATATTTGTTTAATGAATGAATGAATGGAATAAAAAGTTATAACTTATTATTTGATAAACATTGATATTCTATCTCACCTGGGTTAAAAGGAAAAGAGCCACTTAAACGTTGACATTTGGGAAATCAAAGATGGTTTTCAGTATAATAATTGCTGTAGCATATTTTCACTTTACTTACTGTCTCACCTGAGCTTAGGAAGCTTAAATAAGCTATCAAGACTATTTGTATTAGTGCTATAGGTACCCACATAGTCATTTGACTGACAGATAGGTCAAGGCTGCTGTTAATAGCATGTCTGCAAAGGTTATATGAATTACAGCACGTTATCTTTCAGATTTTTCTGTGCAAGTTTAAAGATGGGTCTCAGAAAAAAAAAAAGGTCTCTCAATATCAAATAGATGCATTCAATGTTTTTGATAGACTGACTCTCAAAACACGTTTTTATAACTTTGAGCTACCTTTACCACTGAAATTAGCCATTTTTGAACCTGTTTATATTTTCAGCCAGAATTACAAGTCCCTTTAGTTTACTACTATAATTCTCCATCTGTATTTTTTTCAACATCAAATGATGCTTTCTGCTTTTACCAGTTTAAGGACACTAGTCCAGCTGTGTGTCCCTTACCATATATACTATACTACACCAGACTGGGAACTTTAAGGGCTACACGCTTGTTTCTTCCAGGCAACTGTTAAACAAGTGCTGGTGGTACTACTCATTAAGATGCCACTTACCGGCTTCCCTGGTGGTGCAGTGGTTAAGAATCCACCTGCCAATGCAGGGGACATGGGTTCAAGCCCTGATCCGGGAAGATCCCACATGCTGCGGAGCAACTAAGCCTGTGAGCCACAACTACTGAGCCCACGTGCCGCATCTACTGAAGCCTGTGCGCTCTAGAGCCTGTGCTCCACAACAAGAGAAGCCACTGCAATAAGCTTGCGCACCACAACGAAGAGTAGCCCCCACTCTCTGCAACTAGAGAAAGCCCACGCACAGCAACAAAGACCCAGCACAGCCAAAAATAATGAATAAAAAATAAATTTATTTTTTTTAAATGCCACTTACTAACAACTATAAGACCAGGGCAAGTTATTTATCTACTCAGGATCCCAATTTCATCAAATGAGCTTACTCTAGATGACTCTAAAGATTCTTCCTTTCTGAAGTTCTGTGACTCCAGTGGAGTACAGTTATGTGGTTTATAAAGTCCTGATATTCATCTGCCCCCTCACATTATAGGTATTGTGCTCATAATAGGTCTGATTAGGTTCAGATTTTCTGTATCTTCTTAGCAATTGAAAGGAAACGTGTACTTAATCCATATGGTGTTTCGATCATTTTCCCTATTGGGTAAAACTTTTGTCATCATATCTCCAATATCTCAAACAGTGGTTCTCTATCAAGGGCAATTTTGACCCCCACAAGACTTTTGACAGTGTCTGGAGACATTTTTGGTTGACACCACAGGGGGAATACTGCTGCCATCTAGACGGTAGAGGCCAGGGTTGCTGCTAAACAATCCACAATGCACAGGACAGCACCCCCTTCCCCAGACAAAGAATTATCAAGCTGAAAATGTCAATAATGCAGAGGTTGAGACACCATGATCTCAAGCTAAAAACTTTGTACTCATCAGCATGGCCTTAGGACTGTCACACTGAAAGTCATTGCCGACATTTTGAATCTTAAGTTTATTCTCCCATACTCTAAGGGATCAGATCCACTTAACACTAGTATGTCAATTTTTTTAGAATCAACAAAATCAAAGAAAATGTTTATTTGGAAGTGTTTAGAATTAGGAGGTTATTGTTTTTGTTTTTGTTTTTTTTTGCAGTACGCGGGCCTCTCACTGTTGTGGGGCCTCTCACTGTTGTGGGGCCTCTCACTGTTGTGGAGCCTCTCCCGTTGCGGAGCACAGGCTCCGGATGCGCAGGCTCAGCGGCCATGGCTCACGGGCCCAGCCGCTCCGCGGCACGTGGGATCTTCCCGGACCGGGGCACGAACCCGTGTCCCCTGCATCGGCAGGCGGACTCTCAACCACTGCGCCACCAGGGAAGCCCTATTGATTTTTTATAGACATTTAAAAAACTAGATTTCTAAGGTCAGGACATTAAAGAAGATAAACATTAAGTAACATTCCTTAAAATACTAAGATGATCCTTAGTAAGGTGATCCTTAGTAAGATTATCCTTACTAAAGTTACAAAGGTAAATCATATGTATGGAACACCGATTCAGAAAATACATATTGAGCCACCTACAGTGTACCAAACACTATTTTTAGATGATGGGAACACAGTAGTGATCAAAACACAAAAATCTCTAGCCTCATGGAACTTATATTCTAATGACATCAGGAGTGAATTTAAGCAAGCTGCTGTCTTATCTTGCCTAGCTAAAAGTTTAAAACCTAAAATCAAAGCCCCCGTCATTTCATCTTACTACTATTATAGTCATAAATGTTCTCAATTCATGTAGCTTAATGTTTTTCTGAAGCCCCGTCACAATAGGCAATATTTAATCCTCTGAAAGAAATGAAAAATAAAAGCCTACTTCCAAAATTAGAGAATTGCTGTGGCAAACTCTTAGGCTTGAGCTTCTTGGCAAGCAGCAAAGGGCAGCAAATCATGGGCTGCTCTTTTTTGTTGTTGTTGTTTTTGCGGTACGCGGGCCTCTCACTGTTGTGGCCTCTCCCGTTGCGGAGCGCAGGCTCAGCGGCCATGGCTCACGGGCCCAGCCGCTCCGCGGCACGTGGGATCTTCCCGGACCGGGGCACGAACCCGTGTCCCCTGCATCGGCAGGCGGGCTCTCAACCACTGCGCCACCAGGGAAGCCCCCACGGGGTGCTCTTACCACACTTCTTGTCCCCTTGGCCTCCAGACCAGAAGCGCGGGCTTCCTAACTAGAACCAAAGTGACCAAGAGGGAGCAACAGAACTAGAAGAGCAACCGTGGAGTCCCTTTCAATTCTGCAGCCTAATGAATAAGTCTGTGTTTATCTCATCCGTATCTACTATTATTTTATAATCTAAGACCATGCGTGCCTTTGGATCAGTTTTCTCCATACTAAGGAGGAGTTTATTTTATTCTTTTCCTTATAATGGAGAAAGACATCCATTCCACTGGTCATTTTAGAAGCTTTTTTAGAACCCCACACATACATACCTTATTATTTTTAATGAAGTTCAGTATCTAAAACAGCTTGCATTATTCTGAGTGCATTCTCAGAATGACTTCTGATAGTGAAAAAGCCTGCTGTTGTTTTTGTTTTATTATTCCAGAACCCTTGTTTCTGATGATTAGCAAATTTTTGGCTGAAGCAGCCGCTGGGGCCACCTTCAGAATGCTGTCTACCATAACTCCTACATCAATTTCTTGAAACATCAGTGATAGCTCTGAGTCTACATTCTCATTACAATTCTTGGACTTTTTTCTATTCAGTTACTAAAGTTTAAGGTACTATGTTTAGCTGCCCATAATGAAGTGTATCTCCTCCTCTTGCCCGTGCTAGCCATTCATGGAAGTTTATTCAAATCTATTTTGAGAAGAGCCTAAAGATATCTAATAATGTGGAGATTTCACTTTTTGATTTAATTTAACATTAGCATTAGCCAGATGTGACCTAGCTAAAGTGACTTACGGTTTAAAAGAGGAGGTTTAAAAAAAAGTCTAGAAAAATTACAGTATAGGGAAAAATGTAGTGAGTTCTGTTTAAAGGAGAAAGCAAACACATAGAGATTTTTTTTCAAGGGGTGGGAGAAAAGGCTGTAAAGTACTATATTTTATCTATTTTAAGGTGCACATTTTTTTTTCACTATTTAACATCTCTGAAATTGTAATGCCTCTTAAAATTGCTGATCACAAAATTGTTATAGTCTTCTTGGCAATGTTTTTTCTTAATAGTGTATATTTTTCAAAAAAGTACATTTTTCATTAATAGCATTTTAGATTTGATAAACTCTTTACTTGCAAAAAGAATCTTCAAACTGAAATTCCTGTAATGTATGTTTTAGTCTGAGATCATTTATAGCCTCATTTGACTAAAATGTTTTTTCCTCAGAATTCTCATTGTTATACCCAGTACTTTCTTTTTTGTATACGAAATCTATTAGAGTCCAGTCTTTTCAAGCTCTGAAAGTATGCCTTTGTAAGTCCAAATCCCTCCCTTGACACCTCTTACAGACTCTTGAAAGTACCTTTTACACTAGAGAAAATGTCAATCCTATTTTGTGATAGTATTGTAAAGTTACTTGTAGGTATCAAGCATCAGAAGAAGTGGAGGATTATGACAGCAAAACTGTCTCAGAATATCTACACAAAGTTGCTGGATCCCCCAAAGTTTAGCACCTATTTCTATTTTTAGCTTGACTGTTGTTTCTATGAATTGTTTGTTTTTTTTTTTAGCAGTTTTGGATCTATTTTCTGGTAGATGCAAAGATAAAGATACTGATCCACATAAAAGCATAAAACTATGAACTTTTTTGCCTTTTTTGAATGAGAGATAGTTTTGTGCCGACACTGTACCATACCTTTAACCAAAATGACAAGATTTCTAAGGTAGTATTAGTGTTAGAAACTACCCACTAAGATCCTGGGTTACTGGGTTACACTCTACTGAGTCCTGAGCAAGGAATGAAAAACACCTTAGATAACTCATAGAGTCAACAAGGCTGGAGACCTAGATTCAGAAAACAGGAATGGAGTAAGGCTCCAGGTCTGAGAGCACACCAAAGTTATGCCAATAGAAACAGGCTGGCCAGGACATTGCTGCTAGTGGCACTGCTGCCTCATTCATCTCCAGATGATCCTATGTCTTTGTGTCACTCCCTCAAGATTCAGAATCCCAGGACCTAAGTATCAAATGGGCAAGCCTAGGTCACTAGCCTACTCCCCAGCTGTCTGAGGTCATAGGGAGAGGGCTTAACACTCATCCTTCAGCTTCTGTAGTGAGCGATGGCATTTCCCCTCTCATTAAAACCCACACAAAAGGGCTTCCCTGGTGGTGCAGTGTTTGAGAGTCCGCCTGCCGATGCAGGGGACACGGGTTTGTGCCCCGGTCCGGGAAGATCCCACATGCCGTGGAGCAGCTAGGTCAGTGAGCCATGGCCGTTAAGCCTGCACATCCAGAGCCTGTGCTCCGCAACGGGAGAGGCCACAACAGTGAGAGGCCCGCGTACCACAAAAACAAACAAACAAAAAACCCACACAAAGCATTGCAGCACTATTTACAATAGCCAGGACATGGAACCAACCTAAATGTCCTCAACAGATGAATGGATAAGGAATATCTGGCACATATATACAATGGAATATTACTCAGCCATAAAAAGAAACGAAATTGAGTTATTTGTAGTGAGGTGGATGGACCTAGAGTCTGTCATACAGAGTGAAGTAAGTCAGAAAGAGAAAACCAAATACCGTATGCTAACACATATAAATGGAATCTAAAAAAAAAAAAAGTACTGATGAACCTAGTTGCAGAGCAGGAATAAAGAGGTAAGACATAGAGAATGGACTTGAGGATGTGGGGTGGGAGGGTGAAGCTGGGGCAAAGTGAGAGTAGCATTAACATATATACACTACTGAATGTAAAATAGTTGGCTGGTGGGAAGTAGCAGCATAGCACAAGGAGATCCACTCAGAGCTTTGAGATGACCTAGTGGGGTGGCACAGGAAGGATGGGAGGGAGGCTCAAGAGGGAGGGGAGATGGGGACATGTGTATGCATATGGCTGTTTCACTTTGGTGTGCAACAGAAACTAACACAGTATTGTGAAGCAATTATACTCCAATAAAGATTAAAAAAATTAAAAGGCACAAAGGGAAATTCCGCCTCCTCTCCCCGCTCCCCCCACCAAGGGCAAGTGGTTTGGAAAACATGTCATATCCACGACTTGGCTGTCTTAGTTGCACCATGTCCAGTAACTCACTGAGCTAACTTGCCAAGTTTTAGTTACCTAAGAGATTTTAAATAATTCACACATGTCATTCATACCCCCATTACCATGAAAGTTAACCAGTTTAAATGAATTTCTTTGATCAAAGTGACCTAGAGAATAATGATATCTATCATTATTAGGCTCTTACTACCTACTAGGCACTGCATTAGGTTTAAGGTAAAATATTTCCAAAAAGTCACTATGTATCTTCGTAGGCTTGGTAGAGTCATATATTCAGAAACATACATTGAACACTTAATATCTATTAGTAGGTAAAGGAACAATTTGCAGATTTATCAAAAGATTAATTATGCAGTGAAAAGGAATTTGGATTATCCGTCTAAGAACAGAGGCTGTACTTATACTAATCTCAGGAGATGGAACTGGGAATAATTCTGATTCTTTTTTTAACTTTTTAAAATTATTTTATTTATTGTTGGCTGTGTTGGGTCTTTGTTGCTGTGCGCGGGCTTTCTGTAATTGCAGCGAGCGGGGGCTACTCTTTGTTGCGGTGCACGGGCCTCTCACTGTGGTGGCTTCTCTTGTTGCGGAGCACGGGCTCTAGGCGCACGGGCTTCAGTAGTTGTGGCTCGAGGGCTCTAGAGCGCAGGCTCAGTAGTTGTGGCTTGCGAGCCTAGATGCTCTGCGGCATGTGGGATCTTCCCGGACCAGGGTTCAAACCCATGTCCCCTGCATTGGCAGGTGGATTCCCAACCACTGCCCCAGCAGGGAAGCCCAATAATTCTGATTCTAATACAACTCTAAGGACCTCAGTTGCAGGAGTTAGGAGAACTTTATCCTGGTTCTCTGTCATTAACATAATTTATGAGTTGTTTGTCTCCTCTCTGGGTCTTTTCTCAGCTACATCATTTCCAACTAGAACTTTGACCTGCATGATGCTTTTTGACTCAAACTCCATCTCCTTTTAGTGACATTCTCTACTTTATAGCTGCATTCTAGGTAATTGCCAGTTACCTGTTTTTCCTTTCCAAATTCAAATTCTGTAAACAAGGATGATAGGCCCAACACATATTTCATCCCAGACTCCATCATAATCACTGACCAGGTTAAGGACCCAAGGATATGGTCCTTAGGTTGGGTGTGCACCCCCGGCCAGTGGACAGGATAGGAGAAGAGTTAAATCCTACACAGTGTGGTCATCTGGGTCACCTCTTTGGCAAGGGCTACGGACATGGTAACATATTCAGTGCAGTGACTATTTGGTTAATTACTAATGAAAGATTTACTGGGGGATAATCCACCCACTTTATCTTTCAGATATAATGACATTTTGTCCAGGTTGTATTTTCTGTATAATACTGAAAAGCAAAAGCTTACAAAAAATTTTAAATGTTAGAGTTGCTTAAGTTGATATATTAAATTACTTTAAAAGTGTAAGAAGAATCTTCCCCTTATGTGATGTAAAAGAAGTCAATGTGATCTAAACCATTAGAGCTATAATCATAACCAAACTATTTCATCACAATTGCTTTTTCCACAAGGTAGCAAATGGGCCTTTATTTTTCAAAGTATAGTAGTAGGAGTTTATGCCTGAGTGCATATGAGGAGGTAGTATCATTTTGGTAGCTAAGGGAGTCACCTCAGGTTCAGCCTAGCACAATGCCTTGTACATGGTAGACATTCAATAACTCTCTTGAATTAAATCAAAAAGCCTGCCTTTATTTAAAACCAAACTGCAGCAAATACTCTGTTAAGGGCTACAGTCACTGTCACCTAGAACTCGAAGTTTTAAATATTGATGTTCCAACAGTGATGAATTCACTAGCAGGCTAGGAAATGGCTAAATGGGAGTTCATAACCTGAAGTCCATGAAACCCCTGAGTACCCCCACGCACACTCATGCAAAACAAACCTTTTGTTTGAAATGTATTTACTATTATATAATTTTATAATATATAATTGCATATATTTACAATAAATATATAATAAAATATAAGACACAGAATGAATAACTATTGTTATTCATTCAATGAAAACAGACTTTTTGTGAGTGATCATATATGTAAAGATAGATGACAGCCTTGTGAGTCCCTCAAAAACAGTGTGTTTCTCAGCTTTGAGAAAAGAACATTTTAATGGGAATGAATATGGATTCCATTTTCTCTTACCAAATTTATCAGGCCGATAATGAAATTTGCAAGGGCATGATTCAGAACTGTAATTTTTCCATGCAAGAGACTTATTTGAGACACATTAGCTGTTAAAGTCCCATCGAGAACAATGATTCTTTGTGTGAAAGGGATCCATTTGCACATAACTCTTAAAGTCTGAGATAGTTGAATTATTTAGTAATCTTAGGAAGCTGAAGGTTTAAGTCGAGGCTCCTAATTCATTTTGAAAGAAAACTGTTATGTTCTCATCAATTTTAATGTATGATACTTTTTCAAATGTTATTGTCCCTATGTAAATTCACCTGGTGCTACCTGTGAGCTGATTGTCTCCAATACTGCAGCAGTGGAGTTTGGCACATTGGCACAGAAAACCCACAAAGCAATGGCTTAGATACAAATTTATGCAATAATTAGTTGCTAATATGTTAGTTTTACATGCCATTTATATTAGGAGGAGATTTTGCTTTTAAAAAGAATAAAATTGCTGATTGCTGGATAGTGCATTTAGCCATCACCTTGTTTTCTGGAATCGATCCAAGGTAGAATAGTTCTCCTATTCATGAGCTACTGTGGAAGCTATTTTAATGATCTTCTCTAAAAATTGAGGCTTTTTTGCATAAAAATTCTTACACTGTTATGTGGAGTGGTGCATCTCAAAATGTAACATGCATGCAGATCACCTGGGCATCTTATTAAGTGCCCTTTCCAGTTCAGTGGGTCTGGGATGGGGCTCTAGATTCTGCATATTTAACAAGCTCTCAGGTGATGCTGATGCTGCTTGAAATAGCAAAGATATAAGGAACTGGACCTCAGAGAGAGGTAAGACAAGGTATAGCCAATTGTAAATGCCTTTATCAGAAACATGTGGTTACTTTTGTGTCCCTTTGAGAAGAGAAGCCTCTCTTACATTTCTACAAAGAGGTAAAGTAAGCCTTGGACCACTTAGGAGGGGCACTTAGTATATATGCACAAAATGACACATTGAAGCCTAAGTTTATAGAGAACAATTTCCTTTGAGATAGGTGTACTCCACATCCAAACTCCCACCTGAGGCTTCGTTACAGTGGTCTCTGCCACTGTACACTCATGAGAGCATGAGAGTGAAAAAGTCAAAAAATGATGTCTTACTATCTTTATGACAATAGTTTTGACCTTGTGGACCTCCTGAAAGCCTCTCGGGTACCTCCCAGAGATCCCTGAGCCACACTTTGAGAAATGCTGGCATATAGGAAACTATACAGTGTATGTTTGTGTCTATTTGCAAGTAACAGGGTAAATTTATAATGAGAGGAGCCAATGAATCAAAGTATCTAAACCACAGGTAGTTTTGGTTCCTCCCCATTAATACCAGCCCTTGTTTATTGTCCTGATTGAAACCATACTCTTAATATTTCAGACAAAGTACATAGAGATGGAATGGAAAGAAATTTATTCAAAATACCCCTGTGACCAACTAATTAGAAAGGTTATATTTGGAGGAGGTTATATAGCAAGTAATGGTGGGTAGAGGGTAGGGGGAGACAACACCGAACAGTAATACAAAGTAGGTCTAAGCACATGGTCAAAAGATAATGTTTCCTGGTGCAACAGTTTGACCTGGTTGAAAAGGGATGGAGGGCTTCCCTGGTGGCACAGTGGTTGAGAGTCCGCCTGCCGATGCAGGGGACGCGGGTTCATGCCCCGGTCCGGGAAGATCCCACATGCCGCGGAGCGGCTGGGCCCGTGAGCCATGGCCGCTGAGCCTGCGCGTCCGGAGCCTGTGCTCCGCAACGGAGAGGCCACAACAGTGAGAGGCCCGCGTACCGCAAAAAAAAAAAAAAGAAAGAAAAAAAAGGGATGGAGACATTGGTTGTTTAGTAGAGAGAATTATAATTTTATGTTATCTTTCTGTCACAGTAATTGTCATCGACTATGAGGTTGCATATTCACATTCTCTTTCCCTATTTTCCTCATTAGTGTTACTGGCCAGGAGAAATTTGGGCTGGGAAAAGGGACTTTGAGCTGAGAATTGCAGCTCCTGGAGCACCTACTGCTTATACTACATACACTTAACAATGGCCCAGGAGGATTGGGTTGGCCCAGGGAGTAGTGAGAGTAGAAGAGAGAATCATCATTGATTATAACTATTAATATATATTGAATATCTAAAAAGTGCTAAATGTTTTTAAGTTATAAAGAAGTAAATTTTATTTTACACTTAGGCACAATGCTTGAACATGGGTCAGCTAACCAAAGTATTACCCTCTTGATCATCTAGCTTACTCAAGATTCTTGGAATAGCCAGAAAGAGTTTAAAGGGAAAATTATGAGAGGCACCTTTACCTTCAACCATAATCCTGTCTCTGCTGCCCCGGTAATGCCGAAAACATTTGTTATACCCTACTTCACTACCAGCAATTATAGCAATCATGCCAAAAGCCCACACACTCAGGAATAGACAAAAGAAGATGCCACTAAGAAAGAAGGGTATATCACGTGTTATTTAGTGAGAGCGCAAAAGTGAAACTAAGTTTGAAATTAGCCATAATGGTAAGACCAGGCCAAAATTAAGTTGATTTGAGCCTTTTTATCCTTAAGGGAACCAACCTGGGCTAAAAGAAACTCAGAAACAAAGAATTAAAAAAAAAAAAAAGAAAGGAAAGGGGCATAACCTTGCCAGAAAGATTAAGTGAAATCACACTTACTCATTGCCGTGGCAAAAGATGGTAATCTGGGTTCAATATAGCCATCTTTCAAGGCAAGATCTTTCCTTGAGATGTTCTAGACTCACTCATGACTGCACTGTAAGGTGAACTGAGTAGTTTGGTTAGCACAGTCAGAACAATAGTCTATACCTGAGTTAATCCAAAGCCTGGTAAAGGCTCTGATCACCAATTAGGGTTTCTGCACCCAATTCCATTGTGTGGGGTGGTTTCCACACACAACCAACTCTCTGGACACCAAGTGGATTGTCCTACAGTTCAACTGAACTCCACAGGTTAAGGGCTCAGTCCTACAAGACTGCCCCACTTCAGACGCAAATCACAAGTCCAGGTTGTCACCTATGATTCTGACCGACCAGCTATAAAATCAGAGGGTCCCATGACCTCTTCCTTGGGTTCAATTAATTTGCTAGAGTGGCTCACAGAACTCAGTGAAACATTTCACTTACTAGACTACCAGTTTATTATAAAAGGCTATAACTCAGGAACAGCCAAATGGAAGAGATGCATGGGGAAAGGGCATGATGCTTCCCCATACCCTCACCTAAGGTGGTGCCACTCTCCCACCCCTCCCCAGTCCGCTCCTTTTCTGGGTTTTATAGAGGCTTCATTACGCAGCATGATTGATTAAATCACTGACCACTGGTGATTGAACTCAATTTCCATTCCCTCTCCAGCCTCCTCCTTCCCTGGGGATCAGTGGGACTAAAAGTTTCAGCCCTCTAATCTCTCCTTTGGTTCTGGCAACCCGCCCAAAAGTAACCTCATTAACGTAACAAAAGACACCTTTGTGTCTTTCACTTAGAAAATCTGAGGATTTCAGGAACTCTGGACCAGAATCAGGGAAGAAGACCAAATGTATATTTTTTATTATAAATCACAATATCACACCGGACAACTAGTTAGGTTGTATGACAAGCTTTCTTGTAATTTTCTTGCTTCCTGCAATAATTTCTCAGCCATATTTTCCCACGTAACACTTCTTTGTTGAAAAGAAAGCACTTTGGTTCCTAAACATCCTGTGTGAATCTCAGTAACCTATTTCTGCTTATCACAAAATCCTAGAGCTCTACCGCAAGTAGTGCTGCTGTGATAAACCCCTAGCATCTCACTCTGCAGTAGCTCCGATAATAGCCACATGTAGTTCTCTCATTCAGCAGTGACTTAAGCAAAATTTACATTGTTTGGTTGTATGATATATTTTACAAAACTTACGATTTTAGGATTTTCTATTTGCTAGATAGAATTAATTAAAATCTGTTAGATGCAATTCTGCTGAGATTCTAGTTTTCATTGTTTTTATCAAAATATATTGAATATCAACTATGAAAAATTATATTTTTATTATGGTTGCTTAAATTTATTTACCTGTCTTCAAAAGGCAGATAAAAGTTCTACTTAGTTCATCTATAAGCCATTAGTCATTTTGTGTGGTTTGAAACTTCCCTTACATGGAGTATTATGTTTTAATATAAAATAGTCTTTATTTTCACGTGGGTATCTGAATTTTTTAAGCTCTTTTCTTAATTGATAGGGCACTTCAGAGGTGTCTGCCTCAACCAAAACACAAAAACAAGCTTCTTAGAAATGTCCAAGAGTTCTTCCTAAACAATTATGCCAACTAAAAATACTTACATAATATGGGGATACATGTATATGTATAGCTGATTCACTTTGTTATACATCAGAAACTAACACAGCATTGGAAAGCAATTATACTCCAATAAAGATGTTAAAAAAATACATACATTATTGAGGAAAAAGTAGTGGTACTACTACATACTTATGAAGCAGTTAGATAAAATATTTAGAGAAATTTAATTGATCAAATCATTTAGCTTTTAAATTACCAGCTAAAGAAAATACATCTAGAAATTTGCATCACCATTAGCTTAGCTTAAATCATAGTCAAAATTGTTCTTATAATGAGAAAAGATATAGCTGAAAACAATGTAAAACCTGAGACTTCAGAAACACGTAAGGAGGTAAGATTTTTCTAAATATAAATACAGTGATAGGAGGAAATTATTGTAGCTTTTGGTTAGAAATACTCTCTCTCTTATTCTGACAGAAAAAAAGACAAAATGCTAAAAAAATTCAAAACAAATACTAGGAATTTGAAATATTTATTTTACTAAATATTTTATTACGAGAAAAAAGTAACCTTTGTAAATAATGTCTTAGTTTTAAAGAACACATAGGTGAATATTTGATTCTTGTTATTTTTTTTCTTGGTTTTTGAATTTGCAATGCTCAGTACCTTAATAAGATCTAGGATAGTCAGTCTGAACATTTACATGACTGAGTCTAAAAATTGTTTTCCATATTGCTCTCTTTTATTTATGCTTAGTCAGTTTTTAAAACTTTTTAAATACCTTACAGTATACCTGTCTTTTTGCCCCCTCAGCAATCGTGTGGAAGCCTGGACAAGAGATGTTGCTTTCTTACTCAGACAAGAAGGCCGGCCTATGGTTAACCTTGTCCCTAAAAAGACTAAAGTAAGAGTGATGGAAGGGGACTGGAAGAATACAGAGAGAGCAGTAAATTGGTTAAGAAAGGAAGCAATTAATTACACTCAACCATTTGTTCTGTACTTGGGATTAAATTTGCCACACCCATATCCTTCACCATCTTCAGGAGAACATTTTGGATCTTCAACATTTCACACATCTCTTTATTGGCTTAAAAAAGTAGGTATACTGTGTGGGCTCAGAAGTAAAAGCTAACATTTTATCTGTATATTATTGGTGTTTGTTCACTGTTTCTTTTATTATCATTTTTAAAGAAAAATTTGAAAATGCAGAGTCACATTAAATCAAACTTGACCAATAACTGGTTGACAGAAACTAAAGGGACAATTTTACAAAAGTATAATGTGTTAAAACTCAGAACCTACTTCTAAGTTGAATACATTTTCATATAATATGTCTATTAAAAAAAAAAAACTAAACTAAAAGATATTCTCTTAGGAGTCCAGGCAGTCCTCACTTTGCATGCTTCAGGAGCGTAAAAATGACTGTGCAAGCTGAAACTGTATAAGGAGATCTTAATGATCAATTGGGAAAATGACCATTTTTCTAGAACTCTAAAAACATTTGTCAAAATATTAAAAACTCTTCTTTTGGGTTATAAATGTATAGGGAAATGACAGAATAGTAAAACTAATGTTTATTTAAGGCACTGTAATTGAAAACACTAGAAACATTAAGAATTAAAGTGTTTTAATTTTTTTGTAAAAAAAACAATCAAGAATAGTTTGAACAGTGCTTGCCTTCTCATTGTGTAACTTAAGATACAGAGCAAGCATCTTCTCTATGTCTCAAGAAATTGTCATATTCCTTTCTAAATTGGGATCACCTTCCAACATTTTACCCTTTGTACTTTCAATGTCATAATATATTCCTGAGAGTTCCTATAATGTGAAGATTTTTGCTAGTGTCACTTCCTCTAGGACATGTTCATCTTTTTCTTCATAACGACCTTCCTCACTTATATCTATGTTTTCACTAAGTTCCTCTGGCTGTATATCTTGAGTGTATCAAATGGTGGCAGTGTCAGCACTCCCAGGTCAGCTATTTCTTCTATAAGTCCAGTTAACATTTGATTCAGGGACCTCCCTGGCGGTCCACTGGTCAAGACTTCGCATTCCAATGCAGGGCGTGCGGGTTTGATCCCTGGTCAGGGAGCTAAGATCCCACATGCCTTGCGGCCAAAAAACCAAAACATAAAAAAGAAGCAATATAATAACAAATTCAATAAAGACTTTTAAAATGGTCCACATCAAAAAAATCCTTAAAAAAATTTTGATTCAAATTTTACTTCCAGTGTTATTGCCTTTTATTTCTTAACTGTATGTTCATCTTTGTTGATCAATTTCCTCTTTTGAGTATCCATTTTTGTATCACATGGATTTATCACTGGGAGACAAGGAGGCAGCATACCTACACACTTTGCAGTCTGTTTATGTACTAAATAAAAGATGTGCAGTGATCAAACACAGACAAACTTTGAAAGAAATGACAATCACTGACTGTGATACACATATGTAATCTACATAGTGATGTAGAGACTCAAGAACTAGCAGCATATGAATGTGAAAGTTTGTACTTTATGCAATAACTCGCAGTTAATATACCTGGGTAATGATGACAAATTTATATGATAATAGAGCAGTCAGAGTCAGGCATACAAACGAGTCGAGCAGCCATTGAGGATCTGGTTTCAGACACATCTCTGCACCACTGAAAACTTGAACTTTCTTTGAACTGTACCAGGCCCAGGGACACCACCAGCTGTATTCAGAACAACACCTGCCAGCTGCAGCCTTACGGTCTCAAGGTCTCCCCTTGTAACTATGCAAACATTTCAGACCCCAAACAACCTAAGCATCCTTACTTCTCATCAACTCCAATTATAATTCTTGATAAACAACTCATGTAACTAACTGTGGCCTTGCAGCTTTTTGCCTTTATAAGCCTCTCCCATTGTATAGTCCTATGGAACACTGCAAAGTGCTTCTTGAATCCATGTCTCTTGGGCTTCAGTCCTAACAAACCCCACATAAACACATTTTTATTTCAATCAGGTCTCCATTTCTGAAATTTTGGTTAACAGTAATTAAAATTTGAACCCTGTTGTTGGGGAACTGGTGCTATTTAACTAAGCTGTGGTAACTGATATCTGTGCATACCTGAACCATGTAAAGCGAAGACTGCCTGTGTTTTGAAGTGTGTCACCTTAAATCAAATTTAAGTTACTTTAAAACCTCTATCCAGAAACACTATGTAGTGCACCCTATTTTAAAGGAAACAATGTCAAAGTTTTAGATACTTCATGTCTTCTTAAAAAGTTCCTTATTTACAAAACAGAAGTAGAGTTGCAGATATAGAAAACAAACTTATGGTTACCAGGGGGTAAGTGGGGGAGGGACAAATTGGGAGATGGGGATTGACATATACACACTACTGTATATAAAATAGATAACTAATAAGGACCTACTGTATAGCATAGGGAACTCTACTCAATACTCAGTAATGGCCCATATGGCAAAAGAATCTAAAAAAAGAGTGTATATACGTATAACTGATTCACTTTGCTGTACAGCAGAAAGTAACAACATTGTAAATTAACTATACTCCAATAAAAATTTTAAAATATAAATAAATTAAATTAAAAGTTCCAACTGGCTCTATCTTAAAAAACTTGTCAGGAGTCAGTACTAGCCTAATGAAATGAGTCGAATAATTTAAGTCGATATTTGAGTTTATTAAAGCTACATGACTAGAAGATATGTATGACTTAAGTCTAGTCTTAATGGTTTTCACCAAAACTGTAAGCATTTATATGTATTAAAAAGTTGTATTTGTTCTTAACAAACACTTGGCTATTCACTAGATATTGGCATTTTTACTAGTGAACTACTGGGAAAAAGGAGTCTAGATTCTTAGGTTACTGATTCTGAAGTTCTGAATTGATCACACAACTATATTAAAATGATTAGACACTTATGGATTAGAATACTGTCTAATATAGCTCATGCTTTTCATTGATATATATAATCTTTAAAATAATTTCACAACTGTCTTACTATATATACAGATATTGATATATACCTTTTGTTGTTACTGGGAATACTAACAATCTGTTCCTAATTTATGTATTTGATTTACTATTTTCTTTACATAACTCACAACCATGCTTTTCTACTAACCTAAGTAATTAAACTTTGTCTAGTTTACCATATATTCTTGTTGGAAGGGAGGAATATTACAACTTTGCTTTTCTCCCCTTTTTAGGTGTCCTATGATGCCATCAAAATCCCAAAGTGGTCACCTCTGTCAGAAATGCACCCTATAGATTATTACTCTTCTTATACCAAAAACTGCACTGGGAAGTTTACAGAAAAAGAAATTAAGGATATTAGAGCATTTTATTACGCTATGTGTGCTGAGACAGATGCTATGCTTGGTAAGTGGTACAATTAAAAAGCAATCATATGAGGAAAAAGTATAATATTTTTCCAACAAACTGTGATTATGCTGGTTGGTGACTTGTATGAACATCCTCAGAAAATTTATTACAACAGTTGCTGAGATACTTCAGACTTAGAATTATAAGATTCCTGACACATATAAAAATTGGATAATTTTGCATTATTAATAGTAGAATAAAAGTCCTTTATATCTTAATTATTCATAAATTAACAGATACTTAGATTTGTTCATATATATATATATTAAAAGGTCATAGAAAACTATCATCTTTTGGAAACAAAACGTTTTGCTGGATTTAATCAGGAATCAGTATTCAGCCAAACACAGTTAATTATAAGGCATCTTGGGTTCTAGGAGATGAAACAGATGAGATGTAGAACCTTTTGACTTCTCCCAGACATGTAATAAGTGTAAAACAAATCCATTCTCCGTAGGCCGTTTAGAGCAAGGCTTAACTAAAGCTGAAATCAGTTTCCCCATGTACATTGATCCAGAATTATATTGAATTAGGGAGTTAGGACTGTGAAAGGTAAAGGTCTAGGGGGTAGCTGAAGGTGCTGAACTTGCTCAAGAATTAGACAGTGGGAAGCTGTGGGAAAGTTTTAAGCTGGGGTGTGACATGATCAGATATTTTAGAAAGATAGCCACCAGAGTGCTACAAGGGATATTATGAAGGGGAAAGAGGAGTGGAGGCAAGAAAACTAATTAGGAAGCAATTACTGTTGTCCAGCTGAAAGACCCTGGTGCCCTGATGGTCTGAACTCCGTAAATAACTCCTGAGCTGTGGGTCTCAAATCTGACTGGACCTCAGAATCACCTGTGGGTTTTGTGGGTTTTTTTTTTTTTTTTTTTAATAATACAGACTCCTGTAGACCAGATTCAGAAACTGCCAAAGTAGAGATGATGCTTCTCTCTGGACTATGCCTTACTGTGTTCTCTTAATTGCAATGAGGAGGAAGTTTCACGTCACTTAGAGAGAGGGAGTGGTCAGAGAAATTTTACTGCCCAAGAATATGCCAAATCACATGCACATACCATCTGTACTGCTTCCAGCTCTTTTTCAAAGGTAGGATTTCCATAACACTCAGCCAGCTTCATGGGCATG
Source organism: Lipotes vexillifer (assembly GCF_000442215.2). Classification (NCBI taxonomy): domain Eukaryota; kingdom Metazoa; phylum Chordata; class Mammalia; order Artiodactyla; family Lipotidae; genus Lipotes; species Lipotes vexillifer. The sequence goes on from NW_006775845.1 coordinate 45,645, forward strand.
ATCTGGTGACTGGGAATTTGAGAGAAAGGGTAGCAGGAGGAGGGGTTCTGACACTTTTATCACCTCCCGCTGGGCAGGAATTGTGGGTCGATGGTGATAGCAGTCCTTTCATGAGACATGCACAGTGCTGACATCCAGGCTTGTCTTTCGTTTCTCATTTGAGTCACCTGGGGGTAATGTTTTCGCCCACTGTCTGACAGAAACATAGAAAGCAAGCCAGCATGATCTCCAAATAAAGAAACTTATCCTATGGGTATTGTATTTTCTCCTTCCTCTCTTTAGTCCATCCACTGAGAAGCAGGCACATGAACTCTGGCATAAGTTACTTAAGAACAGTAGATAGGGCTTCCCTGGTGGCTCGGTGGTTAAGAATCCGCCTGCCAATGCAGGGGACACGGTTCGAGCCCTGATCCAGGAAGATCCCACGTGCCGTGGGGCAACTAAGTCCGGGTGCCACAACTACTGAGCCTGCGCTCTAGAGCCGCGAGCCACAGCTACTGAGCCTGCGTGCCTAGACCCAGTGCTCCGCAAGAAGAGAAGCCTCCACAATAAGAAGCCCGCGTACCGCAACAAATAGTAGCCCCCTCTCGCCGCAACTAGAGAAAGCCCACACACAGCAACAAAGACCCAACGCAGCCTAAATAAATACATAAATTTATTTAAAAAAAAAAGAACAGTAGATAACATTCTGATGTTAAGAAGCATCCTGACAAACTCTTAGAGGGTAGAGTTGTTATGAACTTATTGTGATAGAATAAAACATGAGCTAAAAGCTAATTAAGATTTACCTTGATTTATATTACAGGTGAAATTATTTTGGCTCTTCACCAGTTAGATCTTCTTCAGAAAACTATTGTCATATACACCTCAGACCACGGAGAGCTGGCCATGGAACATCGTCAGTTTTATAAAATGAGTATGTACGAAGCTAGCGCCCATGTCCCACTCTTGATCATGGGACCGGGAATTAAGACCAACCTACAAGTATCAAATGTGGTTTCTCTTGTGGATATTTACCCTACTATGCTTGGTAAGTAATGCAATTATGTAAATATTTATTTGTAATAATACTGGAAAATGAATAAGCAAAATAGTCAGAGGCCCTGCTGACTTGTTCATAATCCTTGACCAGCTCATTTAACTGTGAGTCAAATCCATATCTGAAAAATGAGGATAATATTTCTCAGGTTCCTTTGGCCTTCACTTACTCTAGTCATTTTTCCTTCAAAAGATTCACAACCAGGATATGACAATAAAGCCACATATGATATTCAGGCCTATAACTTTATAGATATGATTTGTGTATCATTTGATTCTCTACCACCACCTACCTAAAATGTAAGCATTTCCCTTCTGGATTATTCCATCCACTTTGAAACTACTAATTTTTTTACAATGTTACAAATGTCCCTTAATGTTGATGCTATGAACATATTTCTCCCCAGAATATTTAGATTGTTCTGTACTATTTATTTTACTAGCTTCTAATGTCTATTAGCATAACCATAGGTCTAGAACAGCAACATTTGGATATGGGTAGTTAGCAGTTTTTGTTAAAGATACAAGAATAAAGCCATCGTAAATTCAGAAGTTATATAGAACTGTTTCTAATTTAGAAGAGTACCTTAAATTCAGTAACATTTAAATTCAGTAACATCTAAATACTCTGTTTGAAGGCACCATAAACTGCAAAAAGTACCATCAATTTATAAATAGATTTTGGTGAAAGAAAAAGCTAACACAGCATAAGACATATGTGTTTAATATGTACATATCAAAATGCGAAACAAACATGTGTCTGGAAATTAAAGAAATAAGAAAGTTCTTTTTATCTCCTTTTTTCTGCTACAAAGTCTTTCCCTTCATTTAACTAAAGACTATTACAGGGTCTTAAATTTCTTTACAGTTAATTTAAATCAGTGCCTGGAATTCCCTGGCAGTCCAGTGGTTAGGACTCCGAGCTCTCACTGCCGAGGACCTAGGTTCAATCCCTGGTTGGGGAACTAAGATCCCACAAGCTGTGCAGTCAAAAAAAAAATCAGTGCCCTCCTTTTGTCTTTTATTTCACATCTCTTGTATATTTGGGCACACTTCTTTGTTGTTCTTTTGCCTGATGTATATTTTTAATCTCTTCAGTTTCTTACTCATCATTTGCTGGTTCCCCTTTGTCCCAAAGCAATTATCACACAGCCACGTCTCTGCCACTTTCTGGCTCTATCAATTTCCAGGCAATTCCTATTACTTTTCCTCATTTCTGTTTTTTTTTTTTAACTTTTTATTTTACATTGGAGTATAGTTGATTAACAATGTTGTGTTAGTTTCCGGTACACAACAAAGTGATTCAGTTATACATATACATGTATCTATTCTTTTTCAAATTCTTTTCCCATTTAGGTTATTATAGAATATTGAGCAGAGTTCCCTGTGCTATATAGTAAGTCCTTGTTGGTTATCCATTTTAAATATAGCAGTGTATACGTGTTGATCCCAAACTCCCTAACTATCCCTCCCCTCACCTCATTTCTGTTTTTATAAGAAATGTATGTGCAATTGTGTTTTAAGTGTCTCTCTTATTTTAAGTGTCTTATTTTAAATATTTTAAGTGTCTCTCTTATTATCATCCTTGTAGCTTTAGCAGTATATGCTTCTTTTACAGTGGCATTTCTTTACAGTTTCCTCCCTTAGTTTTTCCTTATAGAACTTCCCCTACCCCATTTCCAAATTTGCGTAACTTTTTATCCTTGTTCTGCCTTCTTGAGGTACACTCATCAGAACTGCAAAAGATTATTAAAGGTTGGGATGATCTCAGTTTTCCCTCAATATATTTCATAGTGATATTTGGCATTTTGTTTGTCTTTTTGACTGTAGCAGCTAAATAATCCAGTATCTGTCTGCAGTGAGTTCTAGTCTATTCCTACTCATCTGTCACTTTATATGTTAGTTGATTAATATGCACTGTTAAATCATTTTTCTTTGAATATTGTTTTATATTTGCCTATAATGCAAATTTTCTTCTCTACAGTCTTGATACACCATTATCATTACTTGCCATTTCATACATCATAAAAGTTAAAAGTCATCTGCAAACTGGAAGATTTCACAATGTATATATCTTAACAGATTATATAAGAAAATACTAAATAAAGTTGTTTGGAATGAGGGAATTTTCATTTATCCACATAGAGGGACAACCTGCCTGTCCCTGCCTAGTTTATGTTACTTGACAATTAGCACTTCTTTAGCCAAACAAAGCATTCCCAGAAACCCCTTTGCATTCCTTCCCCACTCTTCTGGAAATTATGTAGGTTCCCTGAAATTGTAGATTTTTTCCCTATAATTTGTCAATTATTACAATTTTTTAAAACTCATAGTTCTACATAGATTTTTTTGTTTTGTTTTTATCTTTGACTGATGTTTGGTAATAGAGTCCTTCTGAGTCACATTTCCCAGCAGAACATGTTTTATTAACAGCATTTTGATCATGTGTTGATTAGACCTGCCCAACTAAAGTAAGTAAAGCCAAAAATTAGTGTCTCTCCAGTTCTAAACTGGAAATTAACATTTCAAGGCTTAATATGTTTCATAATGAACATTTTTATTATGAAAACGGAAAAGTTACATTTATATGATTGGCGGAGGAGACTACAGAGAATATCTATGCATGGATCTTTATATAAAACACCGAAACAGGGGCTTCCCTGGTGGCGCAGTGGTTGAGGGTCCGCCTGCCGATGCAGAGGACACGGGTTCGTGCCCCGGTCTGGGAAGATCCCACATGCCGTGGAGCGGCTGGGCCCGTGAGCCATGGCCGCTGAGCCTGCGCGTCTGGAGCCTGTGCTCCGCAACTGGAGAGGCCACAACAGTGAGAGGCCCGCGTACCGCAAAAAAAAAAAAAAAAGACAAAAAAATCCACTGAAACATCCTATTAACCAGATGTTAACCAGAGATAAGGTAGAAAGAGAATGATGCAAGGGGGATTCAACAAGAACCTTATGCTGGAGCCAGGAAACAGCATTGTAACATTATTTACCTAAAATTAACCTTTTACAAGTGATAAAAGGTTAATATTAATAGAACTCTCACAAATCTATAAGAGAAAGAGACATACCCTATTAACAAATTGACCAAAATATATAAATAAGCAATTCACAACAGAAGAGACACAAATGGCTATTTTCAGAGATTCAAACTCAGTAGTCAGAAAAATATTAAAAGAAGAAGATACCATTTTTCTTTCACACATAGAGTTTGCAAAGATTTTTAAACAGTAGAAAAGCTTATATTGGAAATAGGCCTTCTCATATTCTGCTGTTGGGAGTATAAACTGGCACAGATTTCCTGGAGGCAAATGTGGCATTACATTCCAAATTACTTAGAAATATGCATACATTTTGACCTAGAAAATTCCAATTTTAGAAATTAACCTATAGATATACAAAAAGATTTATCTCCATGGATATTATTGTATTATGATGTTATATTAAAGAATTAGAAACAGTATGAATACCTAGTAGTAATGAACTGGGTAAAAATTAGTCAATTTTGTTTTAAAAAGTGAAATGATACATGGAAATGGCTCCCATGTATTACTGAAAAGAAAGTGTAGGCTCTAAAACCGTATAAAATTTTTTTGTTTTGGTTTGGTTTGTTGTTTATTGAGATAAGGTATCTATCTAATTTATTGTCCAGATCAGCCCATTTTTTAGAGTAAAAGGATACTATTAACAATTACACCAGGGACTTCCCTGGTGGCTCAGGGGTTAAGAATCCACCTGCCAATGCAGGGGACACAGGTTCGAGCCCTGGTCCGGGAAGATCCCACATGCCATGGAGCAACTAAGCCCGCGGGCCACAACTACTGAAGCCCGTGTGTCTAGAGCCCGTGCTCCGCAGCAAGAGAAGCCACCACAATGAGAAGCATGCTCACCGCAACTCAAGAAAGCCTGCTCGTAGCAGCAAAGACCCAACGCGGCCAAAAATAAATAAATAAACTTAAACAAACAAAAAAACTCCCAGATATTTCTTTAAAACAAAAAACAAACAAAAAAAAACAATTACACCAGGATTAGCATAAACTGAGTCTGTTGCCTTGTTGAACAGCCTTACCAATCAATAAGGCAAAGATAATTCTGATGGTCTATGTTTAATCTGATGTTTAATTCAACCTTGTAAAATGAAATTACTTAGTTCTAGAAGAGTTTAAAGCTATCAGTACCTTTAGTAGTGATTAGTAACTCTAAAATTTGACCTGTGGGACAGTGTATTCTATTTTTCCTAAGCTTAATAAATAGATTTTGATAAAGTATCTACGAAGGACTTCTTATTTTGTGATTCTTCTAACCAACTAGGAGCTTAAAATAGATATAAAATATAATCTATTCTTAGAATTCCGAAGGTCCTTTCTTTATTACCTTAGCCACAGCTGTATTGTTTTGTACGAATCCAATTTATACACAAGAGTATGGGATTAAATTTCTCAGATCAAAGCCTCAAGCCAGACTTCCTCTTCCCTTCCATTCTATGGACCTTAGAAATGTATAAAAGATGGTGATTCAGAAAACCTTAAATAGAAAGATATTAAATAGGAAAAACCAACTGGGATTCCTGTTTTAATAAACCTACCTTACTATAAAGAGCTTGTTGAAATTTAAGATGGTACAATGCATTTATTAAAAGGTCTGAATTTACAAATAGTTTTTAAAGGTATTTTAGAAGAGTGATTATTTTCTATAAAATGATATTTTATGATAAAGTAGGAAGAGTATTCTTAGTCTGTGTATCTTTGTAGGTCCTATCACATTATCATTTTCTAGTACTGGCAGAAGAGTGCCATTTTATGAATAGGAATTCTTTATACTATTAAAGTTGATATCATTATTGAATAGATTATTCTTTAAAAATTGCTCCCCAACCTGTGATAAACCGTAATGGAAAAGAATATGAAAAAGAATGTGTGTGTGTATATATATATTATATATATATATATGAATCACTTTGCCATACAGCAGAAATTAGCACACTATACTTCAATAAATTTTTAAAAAATTACTCCCCCAAATATTTTCTTCTCTAATAATCTAGTATCAACATCCTTTAGCTCAGTTAGAAATAAAGGTAATCTCACTTTTAAATTAAAATTGTTTGGACTTTCTCTTTTAAACTTCTTATTTTCAGGTGAATTTTTTTCATTAATAGTTGGCCTTTTTTTGTAAAACACCTAACTTCTTTCCACATAAAGGATAAATCCAGAATTTTTTTGAATTGTGAAAATGTAATTGTATAAAAATGCAGTTGTGTTTAAAAGAATGCTTCATTGCTAGTGATTTAAATTGCAAAACCCTCCTTATCACAGGGTCTTAGTGGAGGGTTGGGAGGGTCATTCTACATAGACTATTTTGTTTTTATTGGCTGAAAAATATTGGGAAGTTGAATAACTACAGTAAAGCAAGACTTGAGGAGCAGTATAGAAGAGTCCAGACATCCTGGAGTCAAGACTGCCTAAATTCAAATCCTCCTTCAGTATTTACCAACTGTACACCCTTAGGCCAGTAACTTAACATCTCTGGTCTTCAGTTTTCTTATCAATAAAATAGAAATAATAGTGGCTATTCTATAGCTTAGAACAATGACTGGAACATGGTAAACAATTAAATGTTAGATATTATTATCATTAATATTTTTTATTCTTCTTAGGTATGCCCTAAAAAATGTACATAGCTTGCATCATTGCCATACCAGGCTAATCCCTTATCTACCCATACACTCTGGGAAGAAATATAAGCTTATCTTTCTTCAGGAGACCATCACAAATATCCAGGTCTGCATTTTTACCCATTTGATTACTGTTTTAAATTTAAGTCATTTTATTAAGAATAATGCAGTTACTACTAATATTTGCTTCTACTGCCAAGAATGATGAAACTTGCTTAACATGGAATTCTAACGATAGATTTTCCAGAAGAAAAAAACATGAAAAATGGTTTTAAACAAAGATCAAAGAGCTTTCTGAAAAGCAGTTTAAGCTGAAGTGCTTTTAAGGACATAATTGATAAACATATGAAAAATGAATACACAGTTTCCCAAAGCACAGAAAATTTAATAAATATTAAATACATATTTATTAAATACTGTGGATATTTGACAAGGATTTTATTCTTCAACATCAATTTACAAAGGTGTATTATTCTACTGATCCTAGACAGGAAACAAGTCACATTATCACTTGCCTGAACTCCTGCAATAGCTTCCTAATTCTTTCCTTCTGCCCGTACTCACTTTTAATCAATTCACCATACAGTAGTTACTGTCAAACCATGTCACGATTCTGCTCAAAATCACTTAGAGTAAAATCGAGAATCTCTTAATTGGGCCTGAGAGTCCTACATCATCTCCTCCCCTATCTAACACATCTTGTAGAATTTTACCTCTCACTTACTCTGCTCCAGCCACGCTGGACTCCTTTGTGTTTGGGGAACGGAATGAAGCAGCTTCCTGCCTCAGGGCGTTTACAGTTGCTATTCCCTGGGAGAATGCCCTTCCTCCCCATGCAGGTATCTATTGAGCTCATCTAGCCCTTTCTCAGGTCTCTGTCTATGTCAACTCATCAGAGAGGCCTTCCCTGACCACACTATATAGCACAGCACATAAACACATACCTGCCATCGTTCTCGATTCCCCTGATCCTGCTTTATTTTTCTTCACTGCGCTTATCACCATCTGACATATTTGTCTGTCTCCCCACATTAGAAGGTAAGCTCCAAGAGTCTGAGAGAGCTTATCTGCTTCGTTCACTGTTGTTGCCCTACACCTGGAACAGCACCTAGTTTGTTAGATGCTGGGGGGTTCTTTTTTGAGTAAAAAAAAATTAATACTTAAATGGACTCATCCTAGTTTAATACTGACTTCTCACATAAACATAGCAGAATTTTTAAAATTTTCTTAGCCTAACAAGCTTCTTTAGGAAAATTAGGCTAAGAACAGATCTGAAATAAGGTATTTCTAAGTATTAAAGGTGACTAAACTGCCGAATACAGGAACTTCCCAGTCATGGGTATCTGCCAGTTGGTCCCTGCTTCCCAGCCATCTTTAAAGCCCTCTTCTCTCCCTTCCTCTGCCTCGCAGTGGTGCCCCCTGACGGCTGACACACAGACCAGCCCCACCCAGCCTATTCCCTGGCTACTTTCTATCCTTACAGTAAGTAGCCTACTGTCTTGTAGCTCAATAAGTTTCGTCTTGGGCCATCTTTTTCTCTCGTGCACATCGTCTTTAACATCTTTGCTCCTTCTTTTGTTTTTAACCAGTTATCTCTGAAATACTTCTCTTTCTTTCCTTCCTTCCTTCACTTGTTCTTTCACTCTTTCTCAAAAAAGTCCCTGAAGATGATTGGTTGGCAGAATATTAGTACTTGTAATATGCTCCTTCCAAGGAAGTGGAAGATACAAATTTTTTAATTAAGTTATATGTAAAACAAGTACCTTCAGAAGATTTATAGAGGTCTTTGTCTACTTCCTTATTGTCTTTATTTTTCCTTATTGTCTTTTAATTCACTTGTTTTTCCTCAAATATGTACAGTCAAGTTAAATTAATTTTCTTATTCAATTTTAATTTCTAGCATTGCAGATACATTAAATTCTATTTTTCTTTGGAAATATTTAATTATTTCTAAATTAATGTTTCTAAAAACATGGAACATTGAAACCAGAAAAGCTGCAGGGGAGGCAACTACAGATTCCTTTTGGAACTATCACAAGGACCCAGCCATAATTAACGGTAATTTTTTTTTTCGCGGCTTTCGGGGTCTTAGTTCCCTGACCAGGGATTGAACCGGGCCCATGGCAGTGAAAGCACAGAGTCCTAACCACTGGACCACCAGGGAATTCCCAATGATAATTTTTCAATAGGAAAAAGATAGTTTGAGTTTCAAACAAATACCTTAAAAGCAATTTTTTTTAAATACAACCTTTTTTTGACGTTAAACATTTCTCATGCTATTGTTTTCTATGTCTATATTTGATAAGGAAAAAATAGATTATTTTTCTCTAAATCAGTATAATCCAGGATTTCCAAACGTATGTTCTGCAAAATACTAGTTCCTCAAGATGCTACTTCGGGGTAAAAAGATGTTCTGTCATCAAATAACTTTGGGACAGATGGCGTACTACATACCACCCTTGAAGGTTATGATACACATCAGCAATAGCTTTATTTAATTTTAACCACTGTTTGCAAACATATGTAACCACTAGACTCCTTTCTCGTATAGGTCTTGTTAATATCCTGTGGGACCAATTTGAAAAACACCTGTGATCATTCCATCATTTGTAAATAAAGTACTTATGATATTAACTAATATTTGTTGAGGGTTTCCTATGTGTCAGACACTGTTCTCAGAATTTTACATAAATTTTCGTATTTACACCTAAAATAAACCTATGAAATACAGGCATTATTATTATCCCCCTTTTACAGATGACAAAACTGAGGTTCAGAATGGTTAATAACATGCCCAAGGTCACAAGTCTAGTGGAGTAATAAGCATTTGGATCTAGGCAGTCTGTTTACAAAAATCCATATACAGCCTCTAGTCTCTGCGACCTTTAATGATGTCATTTATGAATGTTCAACTAATGAAAGAATGAGTTATTTTAAAATACTGTGTTATTTAGATATTGCTGGAATTCCACTGCCTCAGAACCTGAGTGGATACTCTCTGCTGCCATTATCATCAGAAATGTTTAAGAATGAACAAAAATTCAAAAACCTACATCCGCCCTGGATTCTGAGTGAATTCCATGGATGCAATGTAAACGCTTCCGCCTACATGCTTCGAACTAACCAATGGAAGTATATAGCTTACTCTGATGGTGCTTCAGTATTGCCTCAACTCTTTGGTAAATTTGTTGATATATTTTTTAAGTATAGATTATGTGTAATGAGTTGACCTACACAGCATTTGCTCAAGGGAGCCAGTAATCATGTAAATAAATATCTGCAGTTTCTCATGCTAGGCCAGTTTACAAAAGGTTGCCCTTGTAAGGAGCAGCTTCTTTGCAAATCAGCATCCGAATTCCAAAGCAAGTGCCCTGAGGCTTTTGATCTGGGTCTCAAGATTGCCACCATTGTTTTCTCTGATCAAGGTGTCTTCTAATACTCATGGTTATCTTTCCCAATCAGTAGTCAACACCCTCTTATTGTACCTTGGATTCAGTTGTTCTGGAAAATTAACTGCTCTCTTATGGAACCTGACATTCTACATTTATTATTTAATGTTCACCCCATCCCTACAAGATGTTACTATCATCTTTATTTTATAGAGAAGACTAGAGTTCAGAGACTAGCGTTCAGATACCTGCGTAAGGTTCCACAGCTCAGAAGTGGCAGAACTGGGATTTCAACCCAGGTTTGACTCCAAAATCCATGCTCCTTCCACCCTACAAAAGCCTGCTAGATTCACTACTCTGAATTTGTTTTTAAGCAGCATTATTAGATTTATGCATTTACTTATCCTTTGCCCTCCTTTTGCACATAACATATGTGCTAAAGCTATTTTTAATATTCCTTTCTCCCTAAGTTTTTTTCCCAGTTAACAAATGTCAAAGTTATTAACTCAAAATAATTCTTTAGAGGCCAAACTGATTGACCACCCACCCCACCTTAACTCTAAAAGGAAGAGATTCTTGGCTTCAAAACAAGTCCTTAAGTTTTCAGTCTGTTGAATAATGGACATCTCTTGTTCATTCATTACGTTCTGCAAAAAGGAGGTGTGCCTGTCAAAGAATCAGTGGGGGAGCCTGCCTTTACTGTATTCTCTGGGGTTTATTCACTGACTTCCCTTTCCTAAAGAGGTGCCATCTGAAATCACCTAGCAAAACCATAAATGTCTTCAGGATCTTCTGGCTAATGCACTCAAATAGGCCTGTAGGGGTTTTTCCCTCACTGTGAATTGTTCATTTACTGTCTTAAGTAACTTGTCACAAGATCTTTGATTTGCCATTTTTCCAATTAGACTGGCATCCTAGTTATATCCTCTGTCTTCCTACATTGTAGGTAAAAGGGGTGTTTATGTTATCTGAAATATTTATCATTTTCTTGATAATAGTGATCGAGAGTTTTTATTTCCATGGCTATTTGCTCAAATAGACACAATCAATGAATGTAATTTTCAAAAATTCAAGCATAGGATGCTAACATATATCTAAAAAAAAAACAAAAACAAAAAAAACTAGGAGTAAGTGAAGTTGCAAGAATTTGACTCCACTATATAAAAAATTCTTCAGCTGGAACATCTGGGGTTGTCGAAATGGGACAATATAAGCACTATTATATATATATATATATATATATATATATATATATATATATATATATATATATAAATACATATACATACATATATATATATATATATATATATATATATATATATAAATACATATTTTTTTGCATGTCAAAGTAAGCAAGGCATCACAAATAGGAAGAATTGTGGCTAAGCCATCTAAGAATAGATAAGAAAAAAAAATGGGATAGCAGGATGATGGTAAGAAGGAAGATAATTTGGACATACATTTAGAGAGGTGTTTAACTTTCGGTATATTATTTTTCCACTTACACTGTCCTTTAGCTTACTATACTAAGAAGAACTGAGAAAAAAAAAAAAGAACTGAGAATAAAATAAATTTTAATATGTTATTCGTCACAGAGTAATGACATTCTCAAAGATGGTTTTTAAGCGGATAATTATAACAGAGCAGGACCCTATGGGGCCTTCCTGAGACAGGCCCTCCCCCATATCCTCTGCTTTAGCTCCTCTCTGAAGTACTTAAATAACTGTATTTGAGGCACATTTCCTGAGTTGTTTTACAGATGTGAAACCCCCCCACCAAGTGGAAGATGTTCTAACTACTTGATGACCATGAGCACATGGAGCCTAAGGACTGATAAAGTTAAGCCCTGTGACACCACCCTGTTCCCTCATCAGCCAATCAGAGAATTGTGCATGAGCCGATCATGTACCCTGCGAGCCCCCTCCCTCAACCTGCCTTTAAAAATGCTTTGCCGAAACTCTTTCGGGAGCTCAGGGGGTTTTAGGGCATGAGCCACCCAATAAACCTTTCTCTGCTCCAAACTGCGACATCTCAGTGTGTTTAGCCCCACTGTGCATCAGGCGCACGAACTTGCGTCCCAGGAAGGCCCCATAGGGTCCTGCTCGGTTACAACTCCCCCCTTTTCTCTGATACTCCTCAATCTTGAGGAGAACAAGTTTTGAACAGGAAAAGGACTAAAGATTCAGATAAGGAGGTTAATCATAAACTTGACGGAGGTACCCACAGGGTCCTGCTCGGTTACATAACTATTTTGAGAGGTATTCAATTTTTTTTTTTTCTTTCAGATCTTTCCTCAGATCCAGAGGAACTAACAAATATTGCTACGAAATTTCCAGAAGTTACTTCTTCTTTGGATCAGAAGCTTCGTTCCATTATAAACTACCCTAAGGTTTCTGCTTCTGTCCACCGATACAATAAAGAGCAGTTTATCAAGTGGAAACAAAGTATAGGGCAAAACTATTCAAATGTCATAGCAAATCTTAGGTGGCATCAGGACTGGCTGAAAGAACCAAGGAAGTATGAAAATGCCATTGATCAGTGGCTTAAAATCCACTCTGATCCAGAAAATATTTGAACAAAAATAAGAAAATACTGTTCTAGAGCTATATAGAAATATGTTAAAATATCATAATTATGCATTTTAAACATTAGTTTTAATAATTACTGATTTTCAGTTAAAGAATGTACTCTTCTAAAATAAAATATCAATCATTATAGAATTACATACTTTCAAACTCATTACTATCAAGACCTTGTTCTTATAAACTTCTGACAACTTAACCGAAATATTAAAAGGGTAGAATCAAATACTATAATATAAAGTTGTGTTCCTCTGAATATTATGGAATATAAAATATTTTAACAATTTTTATTACTTATGACCCATAAATTAGTTATTTTTGAGTATTTGATGGTGTCTGATGAGTTATTTTTATTTGATGGGATATAGATCATTTGGATGTATTTGATGGGAGTATTTGGAGTATTTAATGGTACACAGACCATGGATATGGCAGAAATTATTATTTTTTAAAATAGGTAATACATGCACAAGGTACAAGCTTCAAAAATGTTCTAAACAGTTAACAGTGAGCATGAAGTCTCTCTCCTTCCCCAGTCCCCCAGCCACCCAGTACCCCTTCCTGGTGGCAACTACTGTAACCACCTATGTATCCTTTGAGAGACACACAGGCTTCTACGAACTTTATATTCTTCCCCAGCACCCGCCCCTGACACACACACACAAATGGTAGCATACTATAAAAGATGTTCTACAGCTTGCTCTCTTTTTTTCCATTTAACAGACACCGAGGACTTCCCTGGTGGCCCAGTGGTTAAGACTCCACGCTTCCACTGTGGTGGGCATGGATCCCTGGTCCAGGAACTAAGATCCCCACATGCCGTGCGGCACAGCCAAATAAATAAACAAATAAATAAATAAATAATTTTAAAAATGAAAAATAAAAAAACACCTAGAAGTGAAATTACTGGGGCAAGACTATATCTAGCAAAATTACTCTAGATACCACCAAATTACCCCTAAAGAAGTTATACCAATTTATACTCTTACCAGCAATGCATGGCCTCACATTTGCTGCCAACTGGGTAGATAAAAAATACTTTATTGTTGTTTTTCTTCTTTTTCTATGAGTAAGGTAGATCATATTTTCATATGTTTAATAGCCACTGGAATTTCCTTTACATGACCTTTCTTATTTCTATTCTTTGCCTATTTTTCTGTTGGTTGGTTGTCTTTTTTATTACAGGCATACTTTAGATATTAGCTGTCTGTTAGAGAAGCTACAAATTTTTTTTTCCTTTTCATAATTTGTCTTTTGACTTTGCCCTGGTGTTTGCTGACATGTAGAAATTGGTATTTTCATGCAAAGTTATGAATCTTTGCTTTTGTGCCTTGGGGATTTTGTGTCATATTTAGAATGGCCTTCCCCACTTATCTTCTTTTAGAATTTTATTTTTTACCCTTAGATCTTTGACCCATGGGAATGCATTACATATTAGAGATCTAACTTTCATTTGTTTTTTAAGATGGCCACCCCAACTGACCTTTTATTGAGTAAGCTAATATTAGTCCCATTAGTTAGAAAATGCCACTTTATTATATAACATCTTTTATTGAACAAATTATCTTTTCCTCTATTGATCTGAAACGCCGTTTTTATTATATACAAGTCACATTGACATTTGGGTCCTTTCAAAACATTTTCTACTTTGCAGTGGACAATTCTATTTTGTTTATTAATAGGGTAGGCAATATCTGGTGATACTATTTTCTTTGCAACACTTTTCTTTTTCGGAATTGTCCTTGGCTATTCTTGCTAACTTATTTTTCCCATACAAATTTAGAATAAGTTTGTGTAGTTCCAAAAATGAAAAATCTTGTTAGTCTTTATATGATATATTAAATTTATAGCCTACTTTAGGGCAAATTGAATTCTTTGTGATATTCGGTTATTCTAAAGAATATAGTACACTTTTCCCTTTCTTCAAGCCTTCTTTTTATTGCTCAGTAGCCTTCTAAGTTTTCTTCATATAGATCAGTTTCTTCTTAGAGATTTTTGGAAAGTAGGGACCTTGAAAAAATACCACCTAGGGCCCATCCCACACCAGTGGAATTAGAATTCTAGGGATGGCACCTGGGCAGTTTTGTTCTTATTGCTGTTTTGTTTGCTAAGCCCTCCAGCGGATGATCCTAATGTGCAGCCAGAGGTGAGTTTATTCCTAGGTGTTTTATCATTTGTTGGTGTTGTGCTATTTTAAGTAGATGTTTCTTCCATTATATCTTCTAATTGGTTATTTGTATATACAAATTTTATTTCTATATATTTACTTTGTACCAATAATACAATTTTTTTGGTACTAATAGTTTTCCAGTTGGTATCTTGTATTTCTCTGGTAAAAAGTTTATCTGCAAATAATAATTTTACCCAATTTCCTTTTAACCTAACTTCCTTTTTCAAACTGTCTTGGAAGTTTTCTTCATTAGACAGCTCATCACCTTTACTTTCTTTATTGTTCTTCAGTGAATTGGTATGAGCTTATCTTTGTAGTTATGTATGAATTTCTGAGAAATAATTTTCACTTCAGATATATTCTGAAGTAAAACCCTTAAGAGAAAGATCTCAATATTTAAAATTAAAATATACAAATCTACCTCTCATCTCCTAATTAAACCTAAGGAATAAAAAATAGCTAATGTGTGATGTATAGGCTAAACATAGGGAAAAATAAAGCAATAATAATAGAAATGTGGTTTTGAAAACATAAGCATGTGAAGATAAATATAATCTACCTCATTCTATTCAAACGCTTTAAGATGCATTCATTGTTAGAATTTACCAAGCATCTGCAATGTTTTAAGCATATTCAATACAGGATCATAATTAGGTAAAATTGAGGTTTTAAGATAATATCTAATTCAAAATGGTATCTAACAACCATGAAAACAGAAAAAGAAGAAAAACTTGGAAAACGAGACAAATTATCTAATGCCAGAATCTGACAGGAACTGACACTAATTATAAACTGGATTGAGGACAATCTTTGGGCTTCATCTTTCCCAACCTCCACCATTACCACCCTGTTCCAAACTACCATAATCTGTTGTACGGAATTTTGCGATAGCTTCCTAGGAGGTCTCCCTGAGTCTGCCCTTGGCTTTCCTCAGTCTCTTCTCAACACAGCAGCCAGAGTGATCAAATCACATCACTGGATACTCAAACCCTCCACTCGTTTCTCACCTTACTCTGTGAAAGCCTGTCGAATGAAAAAAAAAAAAAAGCACAACCTACAAGTTGAGAATTGTGTTTTATTCCGGGAACTTGCTGAGGACTTGAGCCCAGCAGGTAGCCTCTCAGATAACTCTGAGGGAGAGGCTGCTCTGAAGAGGTAAGGGAGGATCCAGGATACATGGTTTTTGCAACAAAAACCAGGCAGTCGGAATATCAAAAGATTACTGTTAATTAAAGAAAACCAGACATCTCAAGTTAATGAATTTAGTGCTTTTCTATGTATGGGAAGATGCAAGAGTCTGGGCTCAATGAAATCATTCCTTTGATAGGCACCTGAACTATCTAGGGCTAGTATCCTACTTTCTAGATCCTGAATCCCTTCAGAGTGCACAGTCGGGGGTGGCTGCAGTGACTGATGGCTTGATCCTTAGTTTACTGATATGGCAGGTGACATTCTTGGTCACAAGCCCAAATCATTACAGTGGGCTTCAGGGCTCTAAATGATCCGGCGGCATATTGTACATCACCCGCACTCTACTTGGTTCACTCTGCTCCAGCCACGCTGGCCTCCCTATCATTTTCCAGGCGCACTAGGCAAGCACCACCTCAAGACCTTTGTGCTTATCAACTCTTGGTCTGGAATGCGGTTCTTCCCTCAGATTTCCACATGGCTCTCTTTGTTATCTCCTTCCGGTCATTGCTCAAATGTTACCTAATCACAAGGGCTTCCCTGCTTTATTTTTCTGCATATAAATCATTACCGTCCAACTTAGTGTATGTTTTACACACTTAATTTGTTGATACTGTCTCCCACCCCTCCTACCCACTAGGATGGAAGCTCCATACAGGAATGGCCTTTTGTCCTTTTTGTTTCCTAAAGTATCCAAGGGCCTGACACATAGTAGAAGCTCAGTAAATATTTGTTGAATTAATATGAGAGGAATTCGAGTTTCTCAGATATCACATTGTATTGGAAAACCAACACATTTGTCCATGGCAGGGCAGGGGGTGAAAGGGAATAGCCTTCTCATAAAACAGAGCCTTCTAGAAACAGTGAATTCTAAAAAATCCTGCACAGGAGAATTGATAAAGGGACTCTATCCCTCTGTTTTTTCTTTTTCTATGAAAAAGCCAGATACTAAATATTTTAGGCTTTGTGAGCCATATGGTCTCTTTCACAACTGCTCAATCCTGCCATAGTAGCAAGAAAGCAGCAGCAGACACTATGTGAACAAATGAGAGCAACTATGTTCCAATGAAGCTTTGTTTACAAAAACACAGGATTTGACCTGGGGGCCACAGACTGCTAACTGCTAGTCTAGAGCAATGGTTCAAAACTTGCTGCAAATTGTAATCACCTGAGGATGTTTAAAAACCATTATGCCTAGCTCCCACATGCAAGCATTGAGATTTTTTAAAACTCCCCAGGTGATTCTAACGTGCAGCAAAATGTGGGAACCATGGGTCTGGAACCTTGTTATTCAAACTATTGTCCTTGGACCAGAACATCAACTGGAAGCTTTATATATTTTTATTTGTCTTTGCAGAAAGAAAAAAAAGTGGATTCTGTATTCTTTCTACTGTTTGTGGTTTTCCATTTCATAAAACCCAGGAGATCCTAGTAAAAACTATTATAATTGATGAAATTTGTTAAATGGCTGCATATATATAAATCAATACCTATCTGTAAGAATAATCACTAATTAAAAATAGAAATTAGGAAAAATATTCCACTCACAGTATGACATTCTATAAAAATAGCTTAAAGTTTAACAAGAAGCACAAATCTAGATGAAAAAAATTATAAAATTCTATTAAGTTTACAAACAAAATATAAACATGGAATGACAGCATGTTCTGGGATAGGAGGCTCTAATATTAAAATGCCACTTCTCCAGAATTAATGCATACATTTCATGCAATCCTGATCTTAGTCCCAGTAAGGGTTTGTTGTTTTTTAATTGGACTAAATGATCTGAAAGTTTTCAAAAAAAATTGAATGTCTGAAATAACTAATAAAATTATGGAAAATGAATATTGAGGTGGGACAATTCTTACTGGCTATTAAAGCATATTGTAAATCACTGAATCAAACTAGAACTTGGTGATGAGGGGCCATGAGCAAAAAAGAGAGATCTCAACACAAATTAGGTGAAAGAAGTTCAATGTGGAAAACAAAAGATCTAGATCCCTTCTACACTGGTCAGATATTCTGGGTATGTGTGTGTGATCTTTACAATTATGTATATTAAACGCTCAGTTAAGATTTTTAGCCCCCTTTCTTCTCATAAAGTTACAAAGCAGAATCTTAAATTCTTGGGTCAAAAAATTAAAGGTACAGGCTATTTTTTAAATAATGAAAATGAGAAAACTTAGAAGAACATATGACACAAGCAAAGCTATACTCAGCCTTAACCTTTTTATTATTAAGGGGAATGAAAAATAAATAAACTGTTCAAGAAGTCAGAAAACAAAATAATCATAAATGTTGTAATATTGATGGTAAAGGATTGGTATCCTTAGTATCTTGAGAGCTCTGCTTCCACATAGGATAGGGATTATTGCTCCCACAGGAAAAGAAATCAAAAGGAAAAGAAAAAAGCTAGATAATCTACAAAATTAAAACTTTTTTGAGCCTCTCATAGGACGGGTAAACTGAACTGAAAAGGGTGGCAAGCCCTTCTGAGGACAGCTGAGACACCCAAACGGTCCCACCTTTGGCAGTACATGAGAAGAAAGACTAGAAGCCAAAAGAGGAGGTAAGAAAACAACTGAGGGCTTCCCTGGTGGCGCAGTGGTTGAGAGTCCGCCTGCCGATGCAGGGGACGTGGGCTCGTGCCCTGGTCCGGGAAGATCCCACATGCCACGGAGCGGCTGGGCCCGTAAGCCGTGGCCGCTGAGCCTGCGTGTCCGGAGCCTGTGCTCCGCAGCGGGAGAGGCCACAACAGTGAGAGGACCGCGTAGCGCAAAAAAAAGGAAAACAACTGATATTTTGACAAATTCATAAAAGCCAAATGTCTGTGAAAAAAGCAGCAGAAACTAGGAGCCGCACACACAAGGGAGACCACCTCCAGTAATGAGCTTTTTCTCATGAACCTTAACCAGCACTCATGAGAAAGATGGGGAGCAGGGCAGGGGACCTGACAGAGCCTCTACAGTGGGACAGACGAACAGATGGGGAGGGGCTGCCTCCGCAGCAGAAGCATAAAACCCAGAACCTTCTCTCTTACAAAGCGAAAACTCATCTGCCACTGGGGCAGGAGCAGAAAATCCTCCCAGCCCCAGTCCTCAGCAAAAGGTCAGCTATCACTGGGAAGGGGTAGATTATAGCAAAAGCTCTCAGCTGCTGAGGAGAGGCAGAACCCCAGTCATGCTCACAATCCTGCACTGAGAGAAAGCAGAGATCTCTTGCAACAGCAGTACAGACAAGAAACTTCCTCTTCTGCAAGGTACAAGGCCGAGTCAGCTGCCATAGGGGAAAGTGACAAATGTGGATAAAGTCCCACCCTTAAGGCTCAGGCCCCCAGGGCCTACATAAGACTGAAGCTGGAGTTAAGTGAATTTCTGTAAAAAAAAAAAAAAGAAAATCAGCCTGCCCCCACCATGAACAACAGCACACGACTTCTGGGAGAAAGGTAAGAAGCATGGAGAAAGAAACCTCCCACCGCACTCCCCGTGGCCGGGTGTGCTGAAAGCTAGGGGTGGAGCAGGAAGACTGAGAAAAACCCTCCAGTGTTCCAAGCCTCTCACTAAAAGCAAGACAGCAGCAGTACTGCAGGAGTCTGAAATCTGCAGGAGAATAATGATAACTATACCAACATCAGAACCCAGACCTAGCTCAACTACTGCCTACATGTAGTCAACCCCTCCACACTACTAGCCTGACAGATGAAGAGGCACGCCCATTTTCAGGAGTGAATACTATTTACATCAGTCACTGTTTTTCACTTACATATAATGTCTGGCATTTGGTCAAACTCACATGGCAAAGAAGCAAGAAAAGACCCATTTTGAAGAAAGAAGGCAGTAAACAGAACCAGACAGAGAGATGGCCCAGAAGCTGAAACCATGACCGCGTAGCGCAAAAAAAAGGAAAACAACTGATATTTTGACAAATTCATAAAAGCCAAATGTCTGTGAAAAAAGCAGCAGAAACTAGGAGCCGCACACACAAGGGAGACCACCTCCAGTAATGAGCTTTTTCTCATGAACCTTAACCAGCACTCATGAGAAAGATGGGGAGCAGGGCAGGGGACCTGACAGAGCCTCTACAGTGGGACAGACGAACAGATGGGGAGGGGCTGCCTCCGCAGCAGAAGCATAAAACCCAGAACCTTCTCTCTTACAAAGCGAAAACTCATCTGCCACTGGGGCAGGAGCAGAAAATCCTCCCAGCCCCAGTCCTCAGCAAAAGGTCAGCTATCACTGGGAAGGGGTAGATTATAGCAAAAGCTCTCAGCTGCTGAGGAGAGGCAGAACCCCAGTCATGCTCACAATCCTGCACTGAGAGAAAGCAGAGATCTCTTGCAACAGCAGTACAGACAAGAAACTTCCTCTTCTGCAAGGTACAAGGCCGAGTCAGCTGCCATAGGGGAAAGTGACAAATGTGGATAAAGTCCCACCCTTAAGGCTCAGGCCCCCAGGGCCTACATAAGACTGAAGCTGGAGTTAAGTGAATTTCTGTAAAAAAAAAAAAAAGAAAATCAGCCTGCCCCCACCATGAACAACAGCACACGACTTCTGGGAGAAAGGTAAGAAGCATGGAGAAAGAAACCTCCCACCGCACTCCCCGTGGCCGGGTGTGCTGAAAGCTAGGGGTGGAGCAGGAAGACTGAGAAAAACCCTCCAGTGTTCCAAGCCTCTCACTAAAAGCAAGACAGCAGCAGTACTGCAGGAGTCTGAAATCTGCAGGAGAATAATGATAACTATACCAACATCAGAACCCAGACCTAGCTCAACTACTGCCTACATGTAGTCAACCCCTCCACACTACTAGCCTGACAGATGAAGAGGCACGCCCATTTTCAGGAGTGAATACTATTTACATCAGTCACTGTTTTTCACTTACATATAATGTCTGGCATTTGGTCAAACTCACATGGCAAAGAAGCAAGAAAAGACCCATTTTGAAGAAAGAAGGCAGTAAACAGAACCAGACAGAGAGATGGCCCAGAAGCTGAAACCATGAGAAAGTGACTTGAAAATACTATGATTAATCTATTGAAGGATCTAGGGGGAAATGTGGTTAACATGCATGAACAGAGTGGGAATTTCAGCATAGAGATGGAAACTATTTTTTTAAAAAGGAATAAAACTGATTCACTAGAAACAACATGCTATCGTGGATGAAGAAATCCTTCAAATGGCTTATCAGCAGACTAGACACACAAAAAATTAGTGAACTTGAGAGAAAAAGAATTAGTGAACTTGAATATAGGCCAAGCGAAATTTTTCAAGATAAAATACTGAATTTCAAAGGGTAACAACTTCCTCTGAGGAGAGATGGGATAGGGAAAAAAAGAAGGAAAAAAAGAAAAAGTGAAAGGTAGAGAAAAAAAGAGCAGGGCATCCAAGAACTGTGGGACAATATGAAAAGGTATAATATATATGCAATTGAAATAATAGAATAGAGGCAAAATGTCAGAAGAAATATCTGAAAAGACAATTGCTGAGAATTTTCCAAAATTAATGAAAGACAACAAATCACCAAACTAAACGTTTAGAGAAGCCCAAGCAGAATACAAAGAAAAACACACATAGGGACTTCCCAGGTGGTGCAGTGGTTAAGAATCCGCCTGCCAATGCAGGGGACACGGGTTCAAGCCCTGGTCTGGGAAGATCCCACATGCTGCGGAGCAACTAAGCCCCTGCGCCACAACTACTGAGCCTGCGCCCTGGAGCCCGCGAGCCACAACTACTGAGCCCACGTGCCACAACTACTGAAGCCTGCACGCCTAGAGCCAGTGCTCCGCAACAAGAGAAGCCACTGCAGCGAGAAGCCCACAATGAAGAGTAGCCCCCGCTTGCCGCAACTAGAAAAAGCCCACGTGCAGCAACGAAGACCCAACACAGCCAAAAATAATAAATAAGATAAATTAAAAAAAAAAATTAAACCAGGAGTTCGATTTCCCAAGGCTATCGCTCTACCTCTTAAATGTACCACCAAGAATGTCTATTCCTACATCTCCCCAGAGCTTCCTTGAGCTCTTCTGGATGATACTGGCACAGGTATAACAGGCATTTTTTTCTTAGGTTGATGGATTTATAATCAAGGTAGAAACATTTGCTCAAAATTATCTGAAATGCATCACATATCCATTAATTCATCAACTCAAAACATATTTACTGATACCTACCATGGGTCAGGTCCAGTGATAGGCACTGGGGATATAATAAAAATGACAAAGTTCCCTGGCCAAAGGGCAACAGCTTGGGAAATGAGATTCCCATTCCACCTGGCAGGACTGTCTGCTACACCCACCAAACCCTCCTATCCCGCACATCTTAAAGTGTCAAATATTTCCTCAGCCTGGGAATGTGAACCCCAGCAGACGCCCAGACCAGGAAGCATAGGCTGTACTTTCACCATAATTAATGTGGAGGGTGCATAAAAAACCAAACTGATGCTTCCAACAGGAAAACTAAAATTTGTTTGTGAGGAGGTAGGGCTAAAATAAAAGAGATTGCATTTAATCTAAACCATTTCCTGTGAGTTGGATTTCTTTTTTAAAACTTGGCCGCCTTATCATCTTCTTAGTCACCTTTTCTCCAGGCTTATTGGAGGCGTAGTCCCTCCTAGCAACCTCCCATCTGCTAGAAAACAGAATCAAGAGAATGAAGAGCCGCGATGATACATCTGTCACTGAGCGAAAATATTAGGAGAAAAGCAATAAATGTACTACCATTTGCATAAAACCTATTAATGCCCTCTTCAGACTAATGAAATGAATTTTACTTCATGGAGAGCAGCTGTGATCTGCTGTTTCTAGTAATGAGGAGTATTTGAAACGATCTGCAAACCACTGCTGCTCCTAATTGCCAAGCAACACCTTTGACTTTAGTTCTCTCCGAGTAAAATACTCTCGTTGGCCAGAGGAAGATTTATTTGTTGGGCTCCTCTTTGCTCAAAACGCTGTTAGGTTTCTTGGGTTCCTGTTTTTCTCAAGCTAGTGCAGAACCATGGCATTTCAAATCTTTCTCTTCTGTATTTTAATCAAAACTAGTGCCTTTTTTTTTTTTTTTCCTACTGTCAATCTGAAACCATTTTGAGGGGTATAGTCTCAGTCAGGACTTTCCTCTCCAGTGTGCTGGTCCCGGGTTAACGTTGGCCAGGCAAAGCGACCTTCTGTCTGGCTGTGCTATATGTAAACAACCAACGGGAGAGGTTTGTAGAGCCCAGCGGTTCGCGGCTCCCGCTAGGGCTGCACGGGGGCTGCGGCAGAGACTGGAAGGGGATCTACCCGGATTGGGAGGGAGACGCGGAGAGGAAGGTGGAGAAGAGGAATCATGTGTGTTCCTCGAGCGCACACCCCCCCCCCCATTTGAGGGACAAATGACGAGGACAACCTATAAAAACAACTAAGCGCAAAGCTACCTGCATCGATCTCCCTCTCCGTGCGTGTGCGTTTTCAACTAACTTTGGGAACTCGTTAAGACCCGGCATCGCGCCCAGCGGAGCCTCGCCTCCACCTTGGTTTCCCGCGCCCTGCCTGCCCTGTTCGGTACCTCCTCTTCCTCCAGGCTACGGATGGAGGATCCCTTCAGCCCCTCAACTCCGGCGCCGGCGCCAAACCTCTCCGTACCCATCTCGCTGGGCTGGGGTCTCAACCTGACTTCCGGACAGGGAGCCCCAGTCCCGGGGCCGCCGCCGCCGCCGTCCGGGCCGCCCAGCCGCCGCGTCCGCCTGGTCTTCCTGGGGGTCATGCTGGTGGTGACGGTGGCCGGCAACGCTACGGTGCTGTGCCGCCTGTGCGGGGGCGGCGGGCCCTGGGCAGGTCCCAAGCGTCGCAAGATGGACTTCCTCCTGGTGCAGCTGGCCCTGGCCGACCTGTATGCGTGCGGGGGCACCGCGCTGTCGCAGCTGGCCTGGGAGCTGCTGGGCGAGCGGCGCTGGGCCGTGGGCGACCTGGCGTGCCGCTTCGTGCATCTGCTACGGGCATCCGGCCACAGCGCGTCGGCCCACCTCGTGGCGCTCATTGCCCTCGAACGCCAGCGCGCCGTGCGCCGTCCACAGGGCCCGCCGCTGCCCGCGCGCGCCCTCGCCGCCCTGGGCTGGCTGCTGGCGCTGCTGCTGGCGCTGCCCCCGGCCTTCGTAGTGCGCGGGGGCGCCCCCTCGCAGCCGCCCGCCGCGTCCCCGGCCGCTCGCGCCTGGCCCGGGGAGCGTCGCTGCCGCGACATCTTCGCGCCGCTACCGCGCTGGCACCTGATGGTCTACGCGCTCTATGAGGCCGTCGCGGGCTTCGTGGCGCCGGTCGCGGTCATGGGCATCGCTGGCAGCCGCCTACTCTGCGCCTGGCGGCAGCGCCCGCCCCAGGTCCTATCGGCCGCGGCGCCCAGGTCGGCCAGTCCCGGCCAAGCCCCCGCGCCCAACGCGCTGCCCCGCGCCAAAGTCCAGAGCCTGAAGATGAGCCTGATGCTGGCGCTGCTGTTCGTGGGGTGCGAGCTGCCCTACTTCGCTGCCCGGCTGGCGGCCACGTGGTCGTCTGGGCCGATGGGAGACTGGGAGGCTGAGGACCTAGCGGTGGCCCTGCGCCTCCTGGGGGTGGCCAACAGCGCTCTCAATCCCTTCGTCTACCTGTTCTTCCAGGCGGGCGACTGTCGGCTCCGGCGGTGCTGGCGGAGGCGCCTGGGTGCAGTGTGCTGCCCGCGGGAGGGAGTCGCGGAGGACGACGAGGGCGCCCGGGGCCACCGGGCGCTCCACCGCCACCGCTGGCCCCACCCACATTATCACCACGCTCGGCGGGAGCAGCCGGAGGAGGGTTATTTGCGCCCACCCCCGCCGCGTCCCCGGTCGCTGCCCTGCTCCTGCGAAAGCGTCTTCTAGGTGTTCGATGGCCAGAGACAGGTCATCTGTCGCTGCGGCACCGCCTCCACGGAACACGAGGCCGGCCGGGCTCCGTCTAGATCACAACCGTCAGGACGGTCTCCAAGAGCGTTACACTGAAGCTGTCCCCATCCTCCACCCCCCTATTACATTTCTTTCTAATGTTTACATTTTTCTACACACTTCCAGGTTCTTTTCTCCTTTTCAGTTCTCACATTTCCCCATCTGGAGACAGAGAGTGAGCCATTTGTTTGTAAAAGCAAAGTTACAGAGTTATTTTTGTAGTTCTTTATCACTCCCATAGCGTTCTGGATAAGACCATTTGCTTTCGTTAAATTGCCAAGCTTTCATTACTTGCTGTGTTATCATCTGTTTTTCCTTATTTGGGGTCGTGTTTAACTGTAGCTTGGGGACCAGAGAATGTGCCTTTCTTTCCGGGAGGAATATCCTCACATTGCCCTGAGAAGCCTGGAAATTGTACCAGTGATACTGTCAGAAATGTAATCCCGCTGTCACTTCAGAGCCACAGAGTATTTGTAAAATAAAAACATTTCCCACAGAGCAGTTAGGACTTTTTTTTAACATGGTAATGTGTTTTCTCAGAAGAAAAATCAGTGTGGCCTTTATTTCTGGTCTAGCTTCCACTTCAGGAGAAGCCGGGATTGTAGGAGGGAGACATAAAAGCTTGCCTTCCAACCTTTCAAATATGCCCCGTTTCTGTAGGAAATTGTTCCTGTGCCCAGAGCAGCCTCTACAGCTGTGATGCTTTGCACAGGTGGAACCTCTGAGCAGAATCGCCAGCAGACTAGAGAGGGGAAGCACCTGAGTGGTGCAGCTCACTGTCCCAGGTGGAGCCTTAGGGATATTCGCAGCTAGGAAGAAAGCTGCAACCTCCCAATGCTGCATGGATATATAAAACTCTCTTTTTTACAAACAAAGGCAATGCCTATTGGTGTGGACTGCTGAGAACAAGGTCAAGGAGCAGATTTAGTCAGTGACCTCTCCTCCTAACTGTCCTTGGTTCTAGAGAGAAGTGGCAGTGCTTATGAACAAATATCCATCTGTTTACCAATGTTTCATCTGAGAATCTGCAAGCTTTCCATTACAGTGTTTCCTGTTCATGCACAAATGCAGGACTAAGATCCAGAAAGGAGAAATGACTGGTAAAGTTCACTTGTGAAGCCAGTGCTCTCTCAGGACTTCCTTGTTTTGTTCATTGATGAATCCCAAACTCTTAATGTTTGATACATAGTAGGCACACAACACACATTTGTTGATTAATTCATCATATGAATCAGGCATAGATAGAATGGAAAAAAGATTTACAAAAAGAAATCTTCATTAAACTTGGCTTACCTTCCTCCAAAATCTTGTCCAAAAATGTTATATAGTTAGAGGTTTTCCTTCCTCTCTTTCATCCTCCCTACCCTGCTGAGGAAGGTATGGCATGCAATATACCAAGAATAAGCCACCGAAAGAGAAAAGAACACAATTGTCTTCATGGACCTAAATCTGGGTTATAGCATTATTTTTTTTTTTTTTTTTTTTTTTTTGCTTTTTGGGGGCCTCTCACTGTTGTGGCCTCTCCTGTTGCAGAGCACAGGCTCCAGACACACAGGCCCAGTGGCCATGGCTCACGGGCCCAGCCGCTCCGCGGCATGTGGGATCCTCCCGGACCGGGACACGAACCCATGTCCCCTGCATCAGCAGGTGGACCCTCAACCACTGCACCACCAGGGAAGCCCTATAGCATTATTTTTATTCATTAATAAACATTTATTACTCACTTATTTTGTGCCAAGCAATGTGCTAGGCATTGGAGATGCTAAAATGAATAAGACACATTTTCCCTCAAAGACCTTATAATCATATGTAGGAGACAATCTGACAAATACAGCACAAAAACAGTCAGAGGTGCTTTAATAGGGGTTCCAGTCTGGGTGTCAGGACACTGAAGAAGAACATCTAACAACCTTGGGAGCCTGGGGGATGGTGGGGGTGACCCATCAGATAGGGGAAGGTATTCTATGCAGTTGGGACTAGCATTTGTAAAGCATAAGTGAGAGAGAACATAGCATGGTCAAGGAATGGCAATAGTTGAAATATCTAGCATTAGAGTGCCTGTGGGGTCTGACCTGATGGGATATGTGGCCACAGAGATCCAGCCCAGACCCAGTGAAGAAAAGTCTATTTGCCACACCAAGGAAGCCAAAAATAGCCTTTGAAAGATTTAACCAGAGTTGCAACATGATCAGATTTGAATTCTGCAAAGTCATTCCAATGATGGTGTGAAGGATCAACTAATTGGAAGGGGGGAATACCTAGAGGCAGGGATCAAAGAAGAAGCTCAGAGACTTCAAAATATGACCTATAATGTTTTATCACTTAGAATGCTCTCAACAAGGTAATTTAAGCCAATTGAGTCAGATTTTCTGTTTTCTGCAGTTGAGAACACACTAACAGAAAAACAGATACAGCTGGCTTAAATTTATTATCTCACATAACAAGAAGTCCAGTGGTAGGGCTGCTCCAGGATTGGTTAATTGAGTAGCTTCATAACTTCATAACCAAGGACCTAAATCCTTTTCGTCTTTCTATTCTGCCATCCTGAGCTGGTGGGCTTGACATTAAAGTCAGTTTCCCTTGAGGTCACAAAATGGCTGCTGCAGTTCCAGGCATCACATTCAAACATGACAATGTGCAGAAGGAGATTCTCTCTACTTTTCACTCTTTATAAGAATGAAGAAACATTTCTTGGATGTCCTGGATAGACTTTCCCACATGGTTCATTGGCCAGTCCATATCTAGACAGATCATTGCAAGGGAAACAGGGCCACCATGACTGACTTGGACCTGGAACTGAAGATATGAGTTGCATAGAGAAGGGGTGAAAAATGAGACTTTCATTCTTTCTTTTAGGAAAGAAAGAAGGGGAAATGCTTGTTGGGAGGCCAGACTAAACTTTTACACAATTGATTGATTTTTTTAAAAATCTATTAAAGATTTACAGCTGATCGCCATCTAGAAATTATGAGAAATTTCCATCTGGGTCAAAAATACAGAATTCCAATTCAAGTAGTTAATTTAAAATACAATTAAACTACATTTCCCTAGATTTTGTGGAAGATTTGGTTAAACCCACTTCATACTAAAATGCTTCTCTTCTATAACTATGAAACTTTCTCTAACTCTATCTGAAATTTGAAGGTAGATCTAGGTGACTTCGTTCCCATCCCTGGTGGCATTTCTAGGTTAAGAAACTTAAAGCACCACCTCAGAATCATGACCACTGATCCTAGGAATCTACATTGCTAGAGACAACTCATAATTTCAGCTCTGTCCCAATCAAGGAAGCCCCCAAAGGTTATTCTAAATTTAGACTCTTCCTAGAGTAGGACATACCACTCAAACTGCACAGCAAAGGGAAATGAGCAGGTGACCCTGAACCTGATCTCTTTTCTAGGTATCACCCAAACAGGAAATGACTAGAGGACCATCAAGACCACATATTTGGAGTTTGGGAGGAAGCAAATAACATCCCCTCACCCACTGTACATTCCCCTTGGAGTTAGATTTTAACTAAGCTGCTGCAAACAGGTCTGGACTTCAGGACTCCAGAGAGCACTATTTACATAGACAACAATGCAAATGTCACCACAACTTAAAAGACTAAATTCAAATAATTCTGTATTTTTTAAAAAGAACTAGCCACACAGTAACATACAGCTAAAATAAGTAAACATGAGCTATTACATAATTTGAAGGAGAAGATATGTAGAAAACAGCCAGGAGTGTAACTAAAACCACAACTAGCTATAAATCATTTACTAAAAATAGAATAGTCTAGCTCATTTGTGGAATAGATTTAAAATATTTTTTTCTAAGCCACTTCCTAGGAAACACGAAAGGAAGTAGAAAATTTGAGCAGTTTCTCTCCCATTCCAAAAATTCCCTCGATCAAAGGGAAAACATTAATAAAATACTAATACAAATGAATAGTCTAATTAAATTAAACATGTTTTGCTGAGTTGAGAGGCAGTGTAATATAATGAAAAGAGCAGAGTTTATGGAGCCTAAAGACTTGGACTTGTTTCATCTCTACAACTTAAGCTGTTTGCTGAATCTTTTTTGTTTGTTTGTTTGTTTTGTTTTTTTGTGGTATGCAGGCCTCTCACTGTTGTGGCCTCTCCCGTTGCGGAGCACAGGCTCCAGACGCGCAGGCTCAGCGGCCATGGCTCACGGGACCAGCTGCTCCGCGGCATGTGGGATCTTCCCGGACCGGGGCACGAACCCACGTCCCCTGCCTCGGCAGGCAGACTCTCAACCACTGTGCCACCAGGGAAGCCCTGCTGAATCTTTTTGAGTCTTGGTTTTCTCATCAATAAAATGAGGTTTCTGTTACCTTGCTTCATAGGATTCATGTATGTAAAATACTTGATTGCTGGGGGGGGGGGGGGC
>NW_006775845.1:75008-80862 GCF_000442215.2 Lipotes vexillifer
GGGGGGTCCTGTCAGCTTGTCTCTTCAGATTCACCCTAGTATTCAATATATGATAGCTATTGTTATTCTCTAACACTGGGCTATGAGGAATAAAATCCGGCTGAGTAATATCACATGAAACGAAGGAAGGGATATTAGAGAATCTATGAAAGATTAATGCACTCAATGGTGCTACATAGTAATAAGGAAGTTAGGCCTTACAGAAGGTAGAATGCTCACAGTAATTGTCAACTACCTTCCTTGAATCCACTTTCTCTTTTCTAGCAGTTCTCAGGTTCTTATTGCTGCCAAAATCTTGGCTCTCTGTGCACCGATGTCAAATAGAAATATGGAGACGGAGTTTGGAGGAAAGAGGAGTAGCTTTATTTCTTTGCCAGGCAAAGAGGGAACACAGCAGGCTAGCGCCTCAAGGACAATGCCCACCCTGTAGAGGTTAGTGAGGTGTTTTATAGTGTTCAAGGAGCAGGGCATGATCAGTTCATGGACAATTCTCGGACTGGTTGGCATAAAGGTGAAATTTTAAGCATCATCAACCTTCTGGTTTCAACCAGTCTAGGGTCCATGTTCTTGTGGTCAGAGGTTTTCATCTGGAGGGGATCTCTTGCCTGTAAAAACAACTTAGGAATGTGTGTCAGGCCTTTATCTATATCTTTCAGGGAATTGGGAGTTCGGTGATTCTGCAATGTGACAGAATTATAGTCTAAATTGTTACTAGCTCCCCAACCAGCTATTCTTTGTTCTACATCTTCACATTTCCCAATCATCAACTCTTTTTTTTTAATTAAAAAAAAAATTTATTTATTTATTTTGGTTGTGTTGGGTCTTCGTTGCTGCATGCGGGCTTTCTCTAGTTGTGGCGAGTGGGGGCTACTCTTTGTTGCAGTGTGTGGGCTTCTCATTGCAGTGGCTTCTATTGTTGCAGAGCATGGGCTCTAGGCGCACAGGCTTCAGTAGTTGTGGCACTTGGGCTCAGTAGTTGTGGTTCCTGGGCTCTAGAGCGTAGGCTCAGTAGTTGTGGCACAAGGGCTTAGCTGTACCGCAGCATGTGGGATCTCCGTGGACCAGGGCTCAAACCCATGTGCCCTGCATGGGCAGGTGACAATCATTAAGTCTTGAGTCAGCATTTTACTCCAAAAGACAAGGACACAGGGGACAGGGGCTTGTACACGGTTTCATTATTAGCTTATCTATGTCTCTTACGAGCAGTCAAATGCTTAGAGGGAAGCTGACCCCTCTCCCACTCTAAGACTGGGCCTTAATTAGTCTAAGCACATCAAAGTAATTCCACCCCCCTACCACCATGTCCCACTCAGAAATGGTCATGTGATCCAGTTAAAACCAATGAGATTGGGGGTAGGGTTATTGGGGCATCTAGGAAGGAAGTCATTAACTCTTCTGAGAGAGCCATGGGAGCCAGCATGCTCTCTCCATCTCTCTCCCACCGAAGGTAAATGAGGGAGCATGTAGCGCTGCTGGCTGCTGGCAGCTCACCTCTCACCATGAGGGGCACCAGCCACAAGATGAAGCCAACTCTGGATACAGCACACTGGAGAGATGAAAAGAAGTAAGATCCTTAATGACCTCACTGAGCTGTAACGTTAAACACCACTGAGGCTGACCTACTGGATGTCCTGTTAAATAAGCTGATATATTTTCTTACTGCTTAAGGCAGTTAAACTGGATTTTCTGTTATTTATAGCAGCAAACAGCCTCTAATTGAAGAAGTTTGGCAAGAAAAAGTGTCTCATTTTAGCTTACTTCATGTTCTTTATCAAAAAAAATAGGAACATTCCAAGTGTAATTTTATTTAGTCCATCAGCCAGTAGGTACTCAGGGATTGTATTAGGCTTAGTGGGGCAGATGGAAGAAAATCAGAGATGTAACTCTTCTTTTTTAAAAAATTTATACTCTATGAAGAACTATAATTTTTGTGGTAAAGACTTTGTTGAGAAATCTCAACCTGTCATTATTACTGTTATTTGACATTATTTGCAAATTCTTACCATTGGTAATATTATTGACTTATTCATTCATTCAATATTTATTAAAGATCTATCAAGTGCAAAGTACTATGTCACTTATCATAGACATATATTACATTTAAAGTTTAGGTTTTGGGGTGTGAACTTAGGCCAACCACTACTGTATTGTCTATGGCCAGATCTGGAAGTAACAACCCTAAAATGTGCTGGGATAGACTACTATATAATGGCCCCCAGTGAATCACTCTTCTTGATATCCATCCCTTGTGTAATCTTTTCCCACAGAGTCTGGGTTTGGCCATGTGACTTGCTTTGGCAATGGACATCAGCAGATCTTTCACAAGCGGGGTTTTTTGTTTTGGGGGTATTTTTTTGGCTGCGTTGGGTCTTCGTTGCTGCACGCGGGCTTTCTCTAGTTGTGGCGAGCAGGGGCTACTCTCCGTTGCGGTGTGCGGCTTCTCATTGCAGTGGCTTCTCTTGTTGTGGAGCACAGGCCCTAGAGCGCTCAGGCTTCAGTATCAGTAGTTTGTGGTTCGTGGGCTCTCAAGCACAGGCTCAGTAGTTGTGGCACCCGGGCTTAGTTGCTCCGCGGCATGTGGGATCTTCCTGGACCAGGGATCGAACCCATTTCCCTTGCATTGGCAGGTGGATTCTTAACCACTGTGCCACCAGGGAAGTCCCTCACAAGCAGGGTCTTGATAAGCATTTATGCATGGGGATTGCCCTCTTAGAAAAGCTGCCCTGAGATGACCATGCCATGAAAAAGCCAAGCAGAGGCCCAGCTACTCAGCCATTCTATCTGGGCGCAGTTCCCAGAAGACCCTCCACCTATATGCACCCACATGAGTGAGCCCAGGGGAAACCAAAGGAAGAACTACCATGCTAACCCACAGACTTGTGAGGAATAACAAACCACAGCCATTAAGTGTTAGGGTGGTTTGTTTTGCAGCAACAGATAACCAAATCATGGGTGGAGTAGTGAAGTGGTGTTGGATGCATTAAAAATGGGTGGGAGTGACAAGACACAGATATCAGAAACTTGGGTTCTAGTCTCCAACCACATGTCAAATTGGGAGATTTAACTGCTTACCATGTAATATGATGAGGCCTCATGCTAACTTGAAATGAGAGAACCCCAAGCTCAGGGGATAGAATTAGAGCCACAACTCTAATCCCATTTCCACAAGGTGAAATCTCCTTCTATGACCAAACCCTGGCAGTTCTGGGTATCGTTTTATTAAGCAACGTACTATTGTCCGCCGTACTAAATACCCATAAGATAAATAATGGGAACCACAACAATAATAACAGCTAAAATTTATTAAATAATTTCTATGAAGTTTGGCACTTTACAAGCATTTATTCATTTAATCCTCATAACGACTAAAAGGAATATATCATAACCACCTTCAGTTTATAGATAAGGAAATTGTGTCTACGGATAACTTGCCCAGGATCAAACAGCTAGTAAGTGACAGAGCTGTGGGGTTTTTTGTTTGTCTGTTTGTTTTGGGTTTTTTTCATCATCTGAACAGGTAATAGCCAAGAAGTTTAGCTGAGCCTCAGATAAAGGTCTTGCTTTACAGACTTACATGTCTATTAGAGACACAGCCTAGACATACACAAGTGGGGGACAGGGGTGGGAGAGGGGGTATGTTGGATAAAAATGGCTACCAGAAGGGTGAAATGCATTTTAGAAAAACAGTACCTAATTATGTCAGAGAGTTTCATCATTTCAGCCTCCAAATGATCCAAATAAAGAACTCACTTGCTAGGAATGGAGGAGACTGTTCACCAAAATCCATTCTCGCCTTCTTATGTGGCTGCCCTGCCACAGACTATATTTTCCAGTCTCTCTTGCAGCTAGTTACAGCTCTGTGCCCTGTTCTCAGTGATGGAATGTGAGCAAACATGACATGTGTGGCTTCCAGACTTGGGCCTTAAGACATAGGGCTTGGGCTCCTCCGAGCTCTCTTTCCCCTTCCTATTGGCTGGAAGACACGATGTGACAGTCACATTATGTGACAATGATCAGGTTCAGCCATGCAGATGAGGACAACATCCTAGAGGTTCCTTCAGTATCTTGTGGGAGCACAGACAGCCTAAACTGTTTAGAAGATTATGTGAGAGAAATAAATTTCTGTCTTCTTTAAGCCATGATCTTTGGGAGTCTGTTTATTACAGTAGATTAGTCTTTACCTCAATTAATATTTTCAGGTTGTACTAAACTAGACTAGGAGATGGTCTTGCTCATCAGTTCCAGAGGCCCTCTGTGTTTCCAGGGGAGCTTGGTGTGAATTTAGCTGGAGCCAAGTCTAGAATATGAAACTCCACAGAGGTCCAAGATGTCTGAGCCAAATCATACCTGTGAGATGCATCTTTTATTGTCCCCAAAGGAAGTCCTTAACCTCAGGAAATACTTAAAAAAATTTTAATCTAAAAGTTGAGTGTGTTAGAGAAACCTCATGTCCATGGACATCAAGACAGAAGCAGGCATCCAAAATGTGGCAGGCCCTCTGGTTGTCCACATTAACCTTTCTTATTCTCTTGCCTTGCTAGAAGAATCCTGATTGTGTTCAGAGGGCTAAAAGTCACCTAGGAGCTTCTTTACTCATATGTCTGATGCCTTGGCTGGGATATTCAAAGCTGGACTCAACAGGAACATCAACCAAAGTGCCTACCTATCGCCCTCCATGTGGCTTTGGCTTTCCCACTGCATGACAGCCAGAGAGTAGTCAAACTTCTCCTAAGGCAGCTCAAGTTTCCAAGAGCAAGAGTTCTAGTGAACAAGCCACATGGCTCTGTATGGCCTTGCCTCAAAAGTCTCACAGAAGCATATCCTCTGTTTCTACTGGTGGAAGCTGTTCCAAACCTGTCCAGATTCAAAGGCAGAGAACATAAACCCTACCCTGTAAGGGAAGAGGTGTCAAAGAATTTGCAGTCATATTTTAAAACGGTCACACCATCCACCAAGGAAGATAACCCTATCCCCCGTTCTGGGATATATATATCTAAGACAACTATGGTAATACCATTCCTCCTGCTAGTTGACTGGTTTGGAGCAATGAAACTAGAGGTAAGGCCTTCTGGAGGCTACTGGAAAAGGTTTTGTAACCTTAAATAGTAGATACCAGTAGAGGCAATTCCTCCTCTTTCTCTGGATATTATAGTTTATGGATTTGACCTAAAGCTCTAACAGCCATCTTGCAATCAGAGAGGGAAGATAACCCTAAGAGAAGGCCAACACCTTAAGCCTAGAACAGCAGAAAGGTAAAAAAGCCAAGTCTTTGATTATGTAGCTGAGCACCTGAATTAACCAAAGTTTGAGCCATCCAACCTCAGATCTTGTTATGTGAAATAATCAATTTCCTTTTTGTTTAATCAGTTTGAATTGCTGTTTTCTCTAAAGGCATCCAAATGGATATAAGGAATGCACTCTTCCGGGTTCTCCAGAGAAACAGTACATATATATATAGAGAGAGACAGAGACAGAGAGACAAAGAAAGAGAAAGCGAGAGAGAGGGAGATTGATTCATTATAAGTAGCTGGCTGGCCCAAGTGATTACAGAAGCTGAGAAGTCCTACAATCTTCTGTCTGCAGGTTGGAGACCCAGGAGAGTTGGTGGTGTAGTTCAAGATCAAGAGTAGAAGACGAGGCTTCCCTGGTGGCGCAGTGGTTGAGAGTCCGCCTGCCGATGCAGGGGACGCGGGTTCGTGCCCCGGTCCAGGAAGATCCCACATGCTGTGGAGCGGCTGGTCCCGTGAGCCATGGCCGCTGAGCCTGCACATCCGGAGCCCGTGCTCCTCAACGGGAGGGGCCACAACAGTGAGAGGCCCACGTACCACAAAAAAAAAAAAAAAAAAAAAAAAAA